>NC_033629.1:9584084-9619289 GCF_001540865.1 Ananas comosus | reverse complement strand
AAAAAAAAAAAAAAAAAAAAAAAAAAATCCCCAAATTCACCGTAAAATCGACGGCGTTGGGAGGCAAGAAACCCTAGAAATCGGCCGCATCAAATCAAATCCTAAGATCCCCAATTCCACGAGCCCTTTCCCATCACTCCCAAAAAAAAAAAAAAAAAAAAAAAAAAAAATCCCCAAATTCACCGTAAAATCGACGGCGTTGGGAGGCAAGAAACCCTAGAAATCGGCCGCATCAAATCAAATCGAATCGATTATCGCATTGAGAGGTGGTAGAAAAAACCCCAGAAATTGGGAGATTTTTTTTTTTTCTTTTTTTGGTTCCCTCTCGAATGGGAGTGTGATTCGATTGAAGGGACTCGGATTGGGCGAGCGTGATTTGAATTTAATTCTAAAATATTTTCGCTTTTTCTTCTTTTCTTGGAAAGGCGAGCTTTAGCTGTCCGGCCTCGCGCGATTGAACGGAAACAAGTTTTTTTTTTTTTTTTTTTTTTTTTTGCATTTAGCACCCTTATTAATTTTTTTCTACAAATAGTTCTACAAGATTTATATTTATAAGATTGATCTTATTCCCGTTGCCGCACGAGGCCACGCAAGCGTCGATGACAGTGAAAGTTAAGTTGAACATGATGAATCATTTATCGTATTTAGATATAATGAATAATTCTTTCTAATCGGAGGAAAAATAATGTAACACGATAAATCATTCGTCGTGTTTAAATACAGTGAATGATCTACGGAGTTCAACTTAACCTAAACAACTACTCATGTGGCGCTTGCGTTGGTGGATAGGACCAATCTTTCAAATATAAATTTTGTAGGACTATTCATAGAAAAAAAATTCTGAGAAAGCTAAATGTAAAAAAAGCCTACGGAAAAAAGAAGGTAAACTTCATTTGCCCCTCGTGGTATCGCACGTGTCTGCTTCTCACCTATAGCTCAAAAATTTAGGTCAAAATATAAAAATTTTGTTTCAAAAATCTATATTTTATCTTTTTAAAAATTCAAAAACATTTTTATAAATTACAATGTTAATGGAAAGGGCAAAATAATCAATTGCCTTTACATCTTTTATAAGAAATAAAAATAAATTTTTAATGTATTTCTGCCGTCTTGAAGAATATTTTTGATATAATTTATACAAAATAGATAGAATAATATAAAACTCTAACGGAAGGGGGCTAATGTAGGGGTGGAAACGAGCGGAGTTTGAGTAAGCTTACCTCAACTCAAGATTTTACCTTGAAATTAATTTCGAGCCTAAATTTAAGCTCAAGCTATGCTTGAAATTAATTCGAACCAAGCTTGAGCGAGTCTAACTTTGAGTCCAGCGAGCTCAACCAGTAAACAAATTGCTTAAAATTCTTAACAATCTATAATTTAATTTTTGTAAAATATTATCTAAAAATTGATAAAAAAAATATCCAATAATTTGAATATTCAATATACAAAATAAATGTATGAAATACAGTATTATAATATTAAAAAAATTAAGAAAAGCGACTCTGCGAGCAAGTAAAAAAGAGAGAGAATAATTATAGCAGAATTTTATTGGTCTAGTTTTGTGGGCAAGTACATGCCCAATAACCTAAACTTTATATACATATAATTATAAATAATAGAGTTACTATACTTTCGGAAGCATAAGAGAATCCGTGCTTTTAACCTTTTGGCTCTTATCAACCCTTTTCATAATTTATGACCTTTTGATTAGCATTATTATCTTAGAGGGACTACTCAATTCTATGGGTACTATTTTCATCTTGACTATACAATCGTTAATTCAAGCGCTAAAAAGTGGGAAGCACTAACTCCCTTTTATTTTCGATAGTATAATAGCTCCAGACCAATATATATATATATATATATATATATATATATATATATATATATATATATAGTTTTTTACCGTTAGATCTACGCATTTGATCATTACCAAGTACTTTTAAAAGCATAAGAGCTCAATTCTATATATATATATAGACAAAGAGAGAGAGAGCTGGGATACTATCGATAGTATAAAGGATTTGGTACTATCGAGTTTTTCACCGTTAAATTTAATCTTTTGATTATTTTAACCAGTTAGATTATACTATTCAACCAACCACTCACTCAACCTTAGGAGCCCTATATCATCCTAACCTCTCAATCCAAGGGTTAAAAAATTAATAGCACAATAGCTTGCTGCTATTGATAGTATTATAGCCTAGTTCTATATATAACACACATGCGCTTTTCGAGGGAGCCCAGTAATACTCAAGCTGGTTTGAAATAAATTTTGAATTTCTTTTTTAGTTCAAGTTTGGCTCATTTAATTTCGAGTCGAGTTCGAACGAGCCGAATGCGAACCGAATACAAGCTGGCTTGCTTATTTGCCCGTCTAGCTAAATGTACCAACTTGAAATATTGAGAGCGAGTAAAATATAGATTTTTAAAAATTAGAGAGAAAAAGTAAAAAAAAATAAGTATTTATAAAGAGGTTTTCTGAAATTTAGCCAAAAAATTATATTATTTGACACGTCATGTGATAAGTAAAAAAAAAACATTTATTGGATAGGTGGGTAAAAATTATGCATCCTAAAATGGGGTGTATGAATAGTATTGCTGTAGTCGACCGTCCCTAGAGCAAGTGACAAAGGGCTTGGTGGTTGGTATCTGAGATCGAAGTTCGAATCCCAGTTGATTCACATTTCCAGCTAAGTTTATTTCTAAATAAAATAAACGAAGCGGATAGCGTGCTACCTATCTCTCAAAAAAGAGAATAGTATTGCTGTATATTTGTTTTTTATAAAAAATACTATTTATACTCCTATATGTAGATGTAAATTTTACACTTTTTTCATACTAAAGTTCATAAATATTTTTTAGGGGTTGTTTGGTTACATGAAAAATTATGGAAAAAAAATTTCGTGAAAAAGAGGTTTTCATGAAATTGTTTGTTTTGAGTTTTTGCTTGTTTAGTTCTAAGAAAAATTAAATTTTTTGAAAAAAAATTCCAACTTTTATGGAAACTTGTGTTTCGTTTTACGATTGTTTTTAGAAAAACAAAAATATTAAATTTTCATTAAATCTGAGTAAAAGCTTTAGAAAAAAGGTAATTTTTTCTTGAAATTTTTTTTGTCACAATTTTTTTTTAAGGAACCAAAAAGCCCCTTAAATTTTTAATTAAAAAAAATTATTAAAACTAGTGAAGAAAAAAGAGCTTTGGATAAGTAAGAAGAAAAATTTACATTTTATTTTAGGAATATACGTCTAGCATTGCTTTATTTTCATAAAATTTTGCTATAAAAAAATATACTAGAAATTTTTTTAAAAAATTATTATGCTTATGAGTTAATACCTTGAGCTGCGTGATGGTAAAATGTATTACTTGGATTCCTAATTGCTTCATATATTTTCTCGACACTCGTAAGTAGGGGTGTCAATATTCTAGCTCGTTGTTCGCAAGCCAGATCATGTTTGACTCGAAATGAGCTCAAAATCGAATCGCTCGTTAGTAAACCAGCCGAACACGAGTTGAATTTAATTTTTAGCTCGTTTAATAAATGAGCCGAACACGAGTTGGGGTCAGTTCACTCGTGTTCGGCTCGATAACCGCTCGAATGCATATATTTTATATTTTTATATATGAATGAATAATTATATATGTAGAATATATTTTTTTATTATTTAATTTTTAGCAAAACCTAAATATAAAGCTCAACTCAATTATAAAAAAGCTCATTTATATATAAATTTTCAACCATTAAATCAAAATTTAATAGATAAGATCTCATAAATTTATTTTATATATATATCATTTCTAATCATTTTTAACTTATTGTTCGTGACCCAGTTCGTGTTCAACTCGTCAATTTTTCGGCTCGATACTTTAACGAGCCAACTCGTGTTTGGCTCATTTATGAAACGAGCCGGTCCTAGCTTGCTCATGTCCGGCTCGTTGACACCCCCTACTCGTAAGTAAAATTCATCAATAACACCAAAAAGCACCCTAACTTGGCCCAATATCTAAACAAGGCATTAGCTAAAACCATTTCAAATTTCGAACAAACAACAAAATTTTAGCCCATAATTTAGCATGAACCTACTCACATTCCACATTTGATCAAACCTAATTAAGTTTCTATTGTGTAGCTTAATTTGAGCTTATTTTATTTTATTTTCTTGGTTCCATCTCAAAAGAAAAAAAGAAAAAAGAGAGAGAGATGCTTACATGCATTCCATGCTCGGGCACAAAGAAGGACCTTCTCAAGGAGATCACCAACCATGTAATAATACATTAATCCACTACTAATCTCTTCTTTTACACCAACCCAATTATCTTATGAATATGTTATTTTTTTTGTTGTGTAATGATCATTACAAATAAATATGTTTTACAATGTATGTATAAATGGTAGATCAAGGGAATGTCCTTGAAGGTTGGTAGAGTGCAAAAAAAACGACGGAGAACTCGACACGAAAAGGAGTACTTGAATACCGTCGTAGAAGAAAAAGAAGATAACGAACTGCAATACCCAGAAGCAGAAGCAGAAGCAGAAGCAGAAGCAGAAGAAAAGAATGAATGGGAAGCAGAACCTGATCCTGGTGTTCTCATCACATTGGTTTCACTTCCTAATGGTGCAAACCACATAAGGAGAATACGCTTCAGGTGATCTCAATGGAAATTTTTTGTTTGTTTAATTGGAGTTTTCTCAATTATATATATATGTAACTAATCTTATGCATTGATTTTTGTTCGTGTAGTTAGTTGATAGTATGTTTAGATGATTAATTAAGTGCAATTTTTTGGGGTTTTTTTTTTAAAATTCTATTTGATCATTCCATGATAAATGTACATTTTCATTTTAAGAGTGGTTTATTGTAAAGTGATTTGTCTTTTAATTAAAGTACTTGTATTGCATCCTGAGATTAGGGGTTAGCATCGGTTAGTTCGATTCGGTTATTTGATTTCGATAAAATATTTTTGTTTCGTTTAAGCCTTTTTAAACTACTAAAAAATGGATACAATCATGATTAGTTTTACATTAAAAATCATTAATCTAAAGATAATAATAATCAACTTGTCTGATAATTTAATCATTATTTAAGATTGCTACATGTTTTTCTTTAAATTTAAGACTAATGTACATTAAATTACTGATATTTTCGTCAATTTAGTTAATATTTCAATTATTCCAGTTTTTAGCTTTTGAAATCGAACCGAACCAAACTACACATAAAACCGGACTGAACCGACTGATTACGATTGGTTTGGTCCGGTGATTTGGTTTGAGCCCAAAAATGCTCATCCCTACTACTAATAATGTAAATTTAATGCATGCATTTGAATAAGCTTAATTTACTAAGTAAATTTTCGCGATTTCGACCGTTTATCTGTAGAGAAGAGTTGTTTGATCCGTATGAAGCACAACAGTGGTGGTTCGCGAACTACGAAAGATAAAACTAAATTATACATAAAATCGAGCTGAACCGACCGATTTCGATCGCTTCGGTTTGGCAATTCGATTAGAACCGACTCCTACTCCTTATATTTTCTTTGATCTTTACGCATGCATGTAAATAAGTTTTTCTGAGTAAGTTTTCATGATTTCAATGGTTCATCTTTAGAGAGGGAGTTGTTTGATCAGCGTAGCAGCGGTGGTCGGCGAACTATGAAAAATCAAACTAAATTACACATAAAATTGAACTGAACCGACTGATTCGATCGATTCGGTTCGGTAATTCAATTTGAATCAATCCCTACTAGTCCACTACTAATATTTTGATCTTTATGTACGTAAATTTTTGTGATTTGAACGGTTTATGTTTTAGGGAGGAGTTGTTTGATGCATTCGAAGCACAAAAGTGGTGGTCCGAGAACTACGAAAAGATTATGGAGCTCTACAGCATCCCACAGAGCCAATCACCTAAAACACCACCTCAATCCGAGAATAATGATCAGGTGCCATATTATTATATATCAACAATTTTACCTCTCAATTACACATTTCGATTAAACTTAATAATTGCCCCTAATACTAATTTATCAAAAAAAAAAGAAAAAAGAAGCGAATTATTATCTGACAACTAGTCCAGCTTGTATACTATCCATACTATTAAGTTGTTTTCAGTGATAGGCTGTTCGAATTGACGATCGATTCTGTTAGATATGATTTACGCTATTGAAAGAATTTAGAAACTAAATTTTATAAATTTGTTTCACATCATTTGACTAGTGATCGATTAAAAGGTCTCGAAATTGGCAATTTTAATGGTTGATGTGATGTATTTGTAAGTTTAACGCTATTCTTTTTTAGAACAATTCAAATTCAGTAAAATTTTAATAAATTTTTTTTTACTATTTAAAGTAAGATCAACTCCTCTGATCTGAAATTTATGTCTTTTTTAATTATTTTTTATGAGATTTTTATGTTTTACCATTCATTTTGAGATTATTCGTCATAAAGGGTAGATAATATCAAAAATTATGGAAATTGGTTTTTGGATACTTCCTATGGCATAGATTATGTCAAGCTAAGCTGATCGTTGATTCGAATTTTCCTACATAAAAATAGTTAATCTTATACTTTGCTTTTCATTTTTCTACTGTATATATCAGTGTCAATTTGGTCCAACCAGAGAACGTAAGTCGGACGAACCGGTTGAATCATCATCAAGCTCACAAGTAGAGGAATTACTGGAAGCGAACGACAACCAAATTCAGGGCAAGGTGGTCGAATGGGTGGTGGAAGACGAACCTGGAGTCTTTATCACCGTCCGATCGTTGCCCGATGGCTCAAATGAGTTGATACGAGTCGAACTTAGGTAAAACATATACCATTAACTTTGAAGGTAATATCTTTATGAGTTCACCTGAAATACTATTGATAGTATATAAATAGTATTTACTATCAACATTTTAGCCATTGTATTAATACTATTCCACCTAAATCCACTAAATTCTAGACATTCAATGGATAAAAAGTTGATAGCAAACTTTATTTCTCTACTATCAATAGTGTTCCATCCACATTCTATCTTTCCATATATATTCCTTTCGGATGTGTAATAATCTCTTCATATTTCTACACTAGCTCAATTTAGGGCTGTCAACGAGCTGAATATAAGCTAACTCGTTAAGATATCGAGTTTTCGAGAAATCCAACTCTTATTCCGCTTGTTTATTCATGAGCTGAATACGAGCTGACTTGCGAATAGCAAGTTAATTAGATTATTAGCTCTATTGTTCGGTGAAAAGTTAAAAGAAAATTAGAAAATTAGAGACTCAATCTAATAATTGAAATTTACAAAATATAAGTCTCTATACATATGTATTGGCCTAAAATTTAAATAGTAAAAAAATTGTAATATTAAACATATATTGAAGCTATATTGGGCCGAATACGAAAGAACTGACTCTTGCTCGTGTTCGGTTTGTTAAGATTTCAAGCTAAAAAACTCAACTCATATTTGGCTAGTTTATTAAACAAATGACCAATCTCGATCTCATTTTGAGTCGAACTCACGAACAACGAGCTAGATTGTCAGCCTAAGATATATTCTCGTACTAGTTAATTGAGAGGAATTTTAAATTGTAATTCTTAGCTTTTAGTATTGTGAAAATATTTTAACAGGAACTCCACAAATTAAAATTTCTAATCGATAATTTACAACAAAGAAATAAGTTTTTAGTTATTGTTGATAATTGTTATATATAACTTTAGTTTTGTACTAATTTTTGCAGTCGAGAGAGGTTTGGAGAAGTAAAAGCAAGGGTTTGGTGGGAAGAGAACAAATTGAGGTTAAAAAAATTATACTTTTATTCTTTTGAATAATAAAGCATTTTTTATGTTGATTCCCTACATTTTCAATACAATTATTGTTTTATGTATGTTGTACTTGTTTTTTTATTTTGAGAAAAAAAAGGATGTTGTACTTGTTAGTTGTAAATGTTGTTGATATGATGATGGATTAATTGCATCACATTTGTTGTTAAAGATCATAGTATATATGCAGTGCAAAAAAGTTTAAGTGAAAGTTTATTTATTTATTTATTTTTACATCAGATAAGTATATCTAAAAAGAATTTCATGCCTCATACTATAATATCATTATTTCTTAGCTTTAATTTAGTTAAGTGAATGAATTTTTATTTCTTTAATTTGGTCGTTTTATGGGCACGGTTGAATATCGTATTTAATCATATTTTCTTTTAATTCAATTATCATATTTTATTTCAGCTCATTTTGTCTCGTAACAATTTAGTTTTTAATTATTTGTTTCCGATTAATCAGATAGTTTTTTTTTTAAAAAAAATATTGGTGTATTCATAGATATGATCAAGCAAAACTTCCATGGAGAAATGCTATTCTTACAAATAACTTCTACAATAATTTATAAAGTCTAAAATTTAGTTGTTAGATTTTATTACAATCCAAAAAGACAACCAAATCTAAAATCACTAAAAGAAATCAAAAGTAAAAACTAATCATCCCAAGATTAAATAGATAAGTAAGAAAACACTGCTAAAAAATCCAAATTTACTTAGACAAGCAAAGATATCACCTTTCCGTACTCAAACTTTACTGATCTTAGGTTATGTCGGTTTGGTAGAATTAGAAACGGCAAATTGAGAAATGGGATTTAGATTTTCCTTTGTCGTCTTCAGGTAAACTTCGGCGTAGCTTTCCATCATGCATTTAACTTGTGGAAATCTTTGATTGAGGCATGTGATTTAGCTCCACAATTGTTTACGAGAAACTCGGGGATGTTGAGCCAATTTCGATGCTGGAGGCCTATCTCATACCTCCGACTGGTAAACTGGTTATGACACCAAGTATAACGACCCAGCCTTCTAACACTAATAACTCAATGGGTCCAAACCACTAGTCCGAAATGTTTAAACTCATCAATAGTAGTATATCCCTAGTTCTTATATTTTTATTTAAAATACCTCCCTTTCTATCCGATGTGGAGCTATCGGAGCATTATAGACTTCACCGTTTAGATCTTGACATTCTAGTCTAGTCATATTCCCTAGCCTAGGATCACCGTTTACATCTTAACTCCACTTTATAGGTAGCAAACGGGCTATGATACTTAATTTAACGGCCTAACCACTAGCATTAATAGTTTGTTGGGCTCAAAATTCTAGCCCAAAGTACTTAAATCTTGCTATTATTATTATTAATGTGCCTATCATATATGAGGCCCTCATACTCTCCCATATGATTTGATTTAATGCGGGACTATTACAGTTGGATAGTAGGAGCAATAGAAAATCTCATTCGGCTGATGAGCGTATGTTGTTTGGCAAGAGATAAGCATCTCGAAGTTTTCCAAATAGCTGATATTATCTTAATTCTATTTCGTTTTAGATTCGAGCATATCAGAAAAGCCGGACTCGGATTTAGGACTCGGATTTAGGATACGAAGGCTATAAATATTGTGCATGTGATGAAAAAAAGATCGATCCTCCGATAACAACAATAACAACAAAGATACCAATTCTTAGGTGATTTAGGAGCAATAGTAGCAGCAGCTTTCATATGTTTCCAGTTGTAGTAGTTTGGGTAGGTTTTTTAACAATAGTTTCGATAGTTTTAGGTTTCGTTTAGGATTGCGGGTAGATTGCGTTACGTGCGGTGAGAGTACGTAATATTGCGTTCCGTATATCGCGATGAGCCGGTTACGATATATTTTTCGCGGTCCCACCGGAGAACGCAGAAGGATCTTCCTATGTGCTTTTTCCTCAACTCTATTTTATCTAATAGCGTTAGATAGATCTCAATACCAAACTAAACCTTAGAAATTTTGATTATTTTGTATGATCATACCACGATTTTGAGTCTCTAGGGCGCCACTATTTCGGGCGCTGAGAAACAATTGAGTCCAGACCATCCAGGTTCGGTCCGATTCAAGCAGCTGAATGTAACAGTTTTCAGCGTAGAACCCCGACCGGAAAACTGCATCTCCAAGTATTTTAATCTTTGCTTTTGATCAATAAAAGTGCATGCTCTTCTTTTCTGTTATTTACTGCAAACTACTTACAATTAATTTTGAGCTTTTATACTTTCATTGCAAATTTTATCAAACTTAATGATTATATTAATGTTAATTATCACATCATTATTAATTACTCTAATCTTTATTTGCTAAAATGGGACCAAAATTAATTAATTTCAAAGAAGAAAATTGGAAGTTGAGACGTGTCCATGCATTTTCACCAAAAAAAAAAAAAATATATTATTTATGCTACAAAAACCATGATTTTTTTTTGTATTATATATTATTTTAAAGCGAGGAAAAGTGCAACGGCGGCCGCGGAGATAACGGCGACGGCGCCTCGAAGATACGCTCCACGTCAGCAACCTCCCCATCACAGCCGCTCCGCCGACTCGACGGCGTCAGCTCGCACTCTAACGGAATATTCCCCTCCCCGTATTCGATTCCCTCGACCCTCTCCCTCGTTGTCGTCGTCGTCGTCGTTGTTGCTGTTATCATCATCGCCTCCCCCTCCCCAACCCTTCCCCTCCTCCTCTTCCCCGCCGTCCGATGCGGCGGCGGCGGCGGGATCGAACGGCGGTGGAGGTTTAGGGTTCCGCAGCCGATCTCATTGGGGAAGTTGAGGATCGCCTTGGCCCCGCGCATGGCGAACGCGGCGCGGTCGTAGGCCCTCGCCGCGGCCACGGCGGAGTCGAAGGTCCCGAGCCAAACCCTAGACCCACCGCCGCGGCGCCGAGGGTCGCGGATCTCCGCCGCGAACCGGCCCCACGGGCGCCGCCGCACCCCGCGGTACCTCTCCCCCCGCCGCCACCCATCGCCGGCGCCGCCGCCGTCGACGGAGCCCAGGTACGCAGAGTTATCGGCGTCGTAGGGCTCCGCTAGGGTTAGGTTTAGGGTTTGTGGGTGGGGCTCGGGGGGTTGAACGAGATGCGAAGAGGCAGAGTCGCCGCCGCCAAGGAGGTGCTCGCGGATTCGGGCGAGGGTGGAGTCGAGAGCCATGATCGGTGAAACGCGAGGGGAATGGGGGAAACGCGAGGGGAATGGGAAACGGGAAACGGAATGAGTCGAGGAAGGACGTGGTCGTGTGCGTCGAAGCGTACGGTTGAACTTCCCCGTATATTTATAGTGGTGGTGTGGTCTACGATTCTCGCGTTTGGAAATTATTGTGTGGACCCGGTGCGCCACGTCATCTGATGAGGGTTCCACTTATATTAGTGCATTAAATATTATGATTTGATCTTTCATTAGTCGACACCTGAAGATCATGATTTTCTACATGTTTATTATCTAAGACTTAAACAAAGTCGAAGTAATCATTATCATGTAAAAATGACTAGCTGAAAAATGTGGACACCACATATGAATTATTATCTATTGTATATTGTTCTATATATTATTATATTATATTTATTTATTTTTTATATAATAAATTTTGAGTCATGTTGGCGACGTGGCAGAGAGGGAATAGATGGGCCAGCCTTTTTTTTAAAATTTTTTATGTTTTTTTTTCTTCACCAATTTAGATATAAGAGATCGGATTTTTTTTTTTAATTCAATATAATATTTCTCTTTCATTATAAAAATTTAAAATATATAATTTTTTGCACGTGAATTTCAAATAGTTTCGATTTTATATGTTAGATATTAATTTTAATTTTATAATATTGATCACTTAGATATATATTTTGCAAAAAAAAATACAAGATAGATTGGAGTTTTAAGTTAATTATTTATTTTAAAAAATTTAGTTACGGAAATATTATATAAAATACACAAAGTAAATCTGTAAGCTAAACGATGCGTTCAAATTTTAAAGTCAAAGTATTGCTGACTGGATCAAATCTAACATATGTAATAGTGGGATAGCAAAAATAAAATTTTGAAATGTTGGATAGATGATTTAACATGCTTCATAGTTCAGAAAGTTCTATATGATTTTATTTTGATTTTAATATCAGTTTTCAATATCATATTAATAGTCTGATGAGCGATTAATTTCATATTTAAAATTTTTTAAAATATCGAAAATATAATTAGTCAATTTTTAATTTTCACACTTCGACATTTTAAATATTAGATAATTTAATATATTCTTTTCACGAATGAAACTATTAATTGAACAAAATTAATCGATACTCAACTTTGTCTTCATTTGAAATAATAACACATTTCATCTTCAAATTATAAGACCCGTAACACTATGATTCTCGAATTTTAATGCGTTATATTTTTTTGTTTAAACTATGAGGTAAGTAATGTTTTAATCTCCAAACTTTTATTAGTCGTAATTTTTGGCTCCAACTATGAGGCATATGATATTTTAATTCTCAATTTTTACTGTTGCTATAAATATAATTTATTATTTGTATAGCTTTTCTCTTATTTTTTTATTTCTTATATTATTATTCTCGTACTTTTTTACTGAACAGCTACTACTTATTCTTTAGTTTCTTTTATTTGTATTCTTTTTTACCTTTTGACTATTTTTTATTTTTATTTTTTATCTTTTTAGCTTTATTTTGCGGAATCAATCCGCAGCAACACGCGGGTGCCTTCACTAGTACCATATATTTTTAAAATGGGCGTATGGATTTTACATTAATTTGACTTTACAATTTAATCATAGTTAAATTACAATAAAATTTTTTATAAATATCTCTTTTTTTATTTTTCCTCCCTAATTTGTAAAAATTTATATTTTATCCCCTTAATATTTGAAGTTGTTGGTTCTATCACTATTCTCACCATTTTTTATAATTTATATAAAAAATGCTCTTCACAATAGCAGAAATATATTAAAAAAAATTTTTTTTTATAAAAATAAGGGCAATTTGATTATTTTACCCTCTCTGTTAATGTCGTACCCTCTTGAAATTTTTTAAAAAATTTTAAAGGGGCAAAATGAAGATTTTTAAAAATTAGAAAGGATAAATAAAAAAAAGGGATAGCTACAAGGGATTTTTTTTTTAATTTTTTTTTGTATTTTAGCTTTTAATCATTTGGATGACGTTTGGTTAAAAAAAAAAAAAGAAAGAGGGTGGGATAGTTATCCCACGCCTTAACAGGTTATCCCAGAAAGACGCCATTTATTTTAGCTAACGTAATTAAAATATGCAAAATCATATATGAGCTCGCATTTTATACAATAAGAAGAACTATTGAAAGTTTCAAATTAAAGATGAGCTGGTCAAACTACAATAGATTATAAGTGGGACAAGTTGGACACCATTTATTTTAGCCGAAACATAACTAGAATACATGAAAGTCGTGTGTCACATTTCATACAACAAGGATTATTAAATGCTTCAAATTATAAATTAGCTAGTCAAATTAAAATAACCTATTAATCAGATAAATTGGACTAGTGCACGGCAATAATTTTGTCAAAGGGCATTAAAATCTTAGGAAAAACTTTAAATGCCAGCCCTATATATAATTTACTTTTTTTTTTTTATTTTAGTGCCATATAGTTTAAAATGTATCGATTTAGTACCTTGTGATTTCTTTTTTTTTTTTTATTATTTACTACGCTAATTCTTTTCGTTATTTCAGATACAAAAGTGAATATTCGATACATCTAAGTGGGGAATCTGAAGATTTTTGGATATAATAATTTAGCGAAATATTAATGAAGGAGCTAACGAAAGAAGAAAAATAAAATTATAAAATATCAAATTGATACACTTTAAATCACATGGTACTAAAAGTGGGACGTTATTTGAAGTTTACCCAAACCTGAGCGTGGCACAGCAGGTGATTCAGAGACGTTGGTTAGAAGAATAATTTGGACCAGGCCCTGGTGCCACAATTGTCCATCTCAGAGGTCAACAAAAGAGGCCCCACAAAAGGGTACCCACAGTTATGAGTATTGCGTACTAGTCTACTACTACTCTTTTCCATAATTTTGACTTTCCAAGGTCAAATATGGGGTCCTCCATTTTAAATTTTCATAGGTGGCGGTCAACTAGAGAGCATGGGTCAAACTGTATCACCAGGGAATTAAGATTAGTCGCATGTATCTTCATCTCTCTTTAATCTTTTCTTCGGCACCAAATAATTATGCTTGTCTAGAACATTGTGTAAGTCAAAGAAATATTCTCCTCGATTATTCTACAAACGAAAATGATAAAAAAATAAGCATTTTTAGTGCCTGGCATAAGTTATTCTGGCGACTTAGGCAGAATGATTATGTTCACACTCGGAATACGATGTTTAATGATGATGTATTCGAAGGTAGGAGTTCAATTTTTTGCTTTCTAAAAGATCTTGATATTTATAATTTAGTAAAATAGTATATTTTATTTATAAAGTGATTTATTTTATTCCGAAAAAAATGAAGTGGGTAGAATATATAGAGTGTCAATTTTAGACATTCGACAGTAGTCTGTATTCATTATATAATACATACTTCTTAAGTAAATAAAAAGGATATACTAAATAACATGCTTATGCATCCAAACATAGCCTATGAGGATTTATTCGGTGATTTGCAAGCTAATAGTATGATTTTGATCCTAATTCGAAGAAATGACGTCCATTATTTGATAGGATAGTTTATTTCATATAAACTTAATTACATTATATTGTACTTTATATATTTTTTTCATTTTCTACCCTGTTCTAATTTTCTATCAAAAGAACCACTCAATTACCCTTTTTTTTAATTCCTATACTATAAACAATAGACCTCTAATTTTATATAAAAGATATTAAAAAAAGTACTACCTAAAGTGGCAAAGCATACATTCAGCTTATTTTGAGATAAAAATGACAAAATACAAAAAAAAAAAAAAAAACTTGATAAAATCATTCAGTGGGTTTGTAGTATACTAAATTTCAATACATTATACTAAATTTTGACCAAATTAAACAAAGTACAGCTAAGAGATGAATGGATTGTACCTCGCGATGGATTCCGAGGGCTTTGGAATATGCAAAACTAACATGGAGCTTCGTGGAGCTAAAATAGGAATTTTGAGATGAGGTGAATATGGGCCATCAAACTTTCGGGGATTCGGACCCTGTAGGGAGAATTTGAACCCTAATGTTACCGTTGAAAGGCCCCAAACATCAAAGCTCGAACCCTGGAGGGAGAATTCGAACTTCCCGGTGAAAATTATGAGATCAAGGTTCGGGATTCAGACCCTGACTGGAGGGTTCAGACTTTGGCTGCACAGCTCGAGATATACATTCAGGATCTGGACCCTAGAGGGAGGATCCGGATCCTTCACTGTTTGAAGGTGCAATTTGAGGAGTTTTGTGCAAATATCATAACAACCTTTAAAAAAGGGGACCCAGTCCCTTTTTCCCTCATATGTACAGAGTAAAAGCCCTCCTTTTCTCTCCCTCTTACACTTTCTTTCTCTCTTTCTAGAGATCATCTCCTACTTTGGAGCTAAGAAAAGATCAAGCTAGGAGGAGGTTTGGAGGTGTGAAGGTGTGGAGCAAGTTTGTTGAGGCAAGAAGAAGTTTGAAGAGCTTTGGGACAATGTGAGTTTTTAGGGTTCGAGTGAGGGTTTTAGATTTAACCCTTGAATTTAGTATTTTATCAAACCTTAGGCAAATTTAGGTTACAAATGATAGATATTTGTCATGAGATTTAGGTTTTGCTATAGTTTTTAAAAAATCCTGTGTAAATTGGAGGTTTTTGAATTTTGAGGATTTAAAAAATATTTTGAGTTTCTGGAACTCTAATTGCAGGTTAGAGAAATGCAGAAGACAACTTTGTTTTGAGAAACAAAAGAATCCTGAAGGTTTATTTGAAGTAATGAACCAATTTTGGATGTTTTTGGGAAAAGTTGCTCAGAGGAGAGCAAATAGTCTATGAGAGTCTAATTGTAAGTGTCTACAAGCAATTATAAGGGAATAGAGGTGAGTTGTGCTTTACCGAAGTGATTTGGTAAGTTTCATGTCTAAAGTAAATCTTATGTTAACTTAATGTATAATAAATGGATAATTATTAACTTGTAAATGTGTATGTTATGGTGTCTCAAAAGGTTAGCCGTCGGAATGACTATAGTAGCAGCAGCTGGTCGACACATCTATATAGTGCTGAGACGAGTTGGAATCGTTTTGGCAAAAAATGAACGTAAAAACAGACTCAGAGTACTAAATTAACCAAATTGAAGTTCTCACAGCTTTCGGGTGCCTAAAAAATAGAATCAGGTGCCCAGATCCTCAGTATAGAGCTGATGTATTACTGAAGTCATTTCGGGCCCTCATTCTATGCGCCCGAAAGTTACTATAGCAACCCGAATTGGGTGGTAGGTGATTATAGGGCGCAGGATAAGGATCTGGACCTGCTTGGTGGGCACTTATTCTGGCTTTTGGGGCTGTTTTGGAATTCGGACGCCGAAATGGGAGAATTGGGTGCCTGAAATCTGGGATTTCTGCAGTGATAGGTGTGCTCCCCTTTGTTCTTTGGGCTCATTTTATCACATCTACAGTGACCCTTCTTTCTACTTCATATGTGAACTCCTTTTTCACTGCATGCATTTTCACCTCCAAATTTCTCCATTCCCCTTCTCTCTTCTCTACAAGCTGGCAGCAACTGCAGGAATAGCAGCAGCAATAGTAGCTTCCAGAACTCGAGGAGTTGGGTTGGTTTGGGACTTGTAGTTGCTGAGTTGAGCTCTATTCGTGGACTTACTATTGGAGGAGAGTTTGTAGACCATTCTATCCATCTGGATTCCAGGTTGGTTGGGTGTAATTGGTGCATTTTGGACTTTTTGAATTGGAAATTAGAGAGTTGTCGGAATTTCATTAAATTTCTTCGTTTAATCCTTTGAATAGAGTTATTGCTAGAGTTCAGCTAGTTTTTTTCCTTCACTCTTTCTGAATTTGGAGCTACTTTTACTTGGTTTACAGGTTAGTTGAGCTGATATTGAAATTAGTTAGAGTTTTTAGACCCAAATCAAGTTTTCGATGGATTTTTTGAATCTAAATTCTTTTCCAGCGATTTTCTTTCTTGGAGCTGAGATTTCTTGGGCTTTTTTAGTTGATTTGGAGCTAAGAGGCTTGGGGAATACTGTAACGCCCCCAATAGTCCCACATCGGGTGGGATACTGATTTCGATCGGTTTATATAAGGCCTACACCCTAATAATAATAACTGGGCTTAAGCATTTTGGGCCGATGGTTTGGGCCCAACGAGTTATTGTTGCTAGTGGGTCGGGTCATTACAAATACTATTTTCAGCATCTTGGTTTTTGGACAAGTTTAGCATCCATCTTTCTGTTTATTGGTACACTTTTTGGAGCTTTCTTGCTTGTTTTCCTACTGGATTTGGACCGAGGAGAGGTGCTTTTGAGGCCGAGCTCTTGCCACAGTTGGATTGCTAATTGAGGTGAGTTGAATTTTATCAAAACTAACGGATTATCTATTATATCTAGCTAAATCCTGCATGCATGTTGTTTACTTGTTAAGCATGAAAGTTGTAGCTTAGAATCATGGGAATGTATGTGAGATACTGAAATTTTGAATGACAACTTGCTAGATCTGTATGTAGAGAATTTTAAATATTGAAATTGGACTATAACCATGTATAAAACCTGCATTTTACATTTTCGATACTCCATTGTTTCTATTTAGCTTTGGTAGTTGTTTTTACCTGTTTTTCACCCTGGTTAGAGGGCAGTGAATATTCGGAGTAGTGTATGATGATGACTTTACGCCCATACTAAGGGGTTGAACTAATTTTTATAGCAGTCAGTAGATTGGGTTGTATATTAGGATGCTGTCTGAGATGACGGTGATTCCGGATTGTTAGGTTATACATCGAATTGTGCCTACGATACGTGAATTACAGTTTTATGATCCGATTGATTATTTGCATTGACTGCACCCTGCATGAACTGGATTTGAGCTCGACAGAAAGTACACTTTTTTACTTGGTGTGGTAGCTTCCCCCGAGTGCTACTCCAGAGTGAGGTTTCTATTCATTGATGTTGTAGTAACTCTTTGGGATGACCTACATTTAACGGGCCACCTGCGAGTGGTGCCGTGAGGTAGAGTTGGTACGTGTAGGTTTGACTGGACCCTCAAGTCGGTCTTTGGGATTGGGTTTGGATAATGAGCACCCGTTAGTTAGTTGATGCATACACTTACATCCAGCTGATTTATTCTGAGCATTAGTTGTATAGAGGCATTATAGCTATAGATTTCTTTTCTAGCTTTTATTCTTCCGTACTCTACTATTAATTATAGTTCTTTACTTTTGCCTCTAGTAGGCTGGCCTAGTGGGTAGATCGTCGTCGTCGGTGACGGTATCCATTGATGTCTATTTGTTTTAGTAGTTCCCACGTCCTCTATAGTTGTCCTTTTCTTGCAGAGCCATCCACCTCTCTTATTGTGTCTGATAGAGATAAAGGAGTTGCAAACTAATTCTTCCCTACCAATACTAATCGAGTTAGAGGAGCACCTCGTAATGGCCTATTTTGGGAGTAGTGCATTGTACATATTAGGACCGGCGAAGCAAGCATACTTATGTATTTTATTTCCAGTTCTATGAGGTGACTTATGTATTATTATGGAAATGTCTTATTTTGGGATCATGTATGTACATAGTAAACTATATTTTAGTTGTTAATAGTTTTATTTTAGATAACTTCTAATTGTAGCCTTTAGTTTTGTGTGCAAGTACTTCTTTTGCTTTGTGTCCACGGAAACTTCCTGTGTATATAATGGATCTGTTGGCAAGTTCGGATTCCGCCGCCCGAAGCGTGACACATTAAGTTAGGGTTAATTACGTCATTGGTCCCTAACCTTTGTACCATTTTTCACTTAGGTCTCTAATCTTTTTTTTGCAATCGAGTTTCCAATCTCTTAATTTTATTGCAATTATGTCCCAGCTGTTAAAAAAATGTTAAAATTAACGGAATCGCCACGTCAGCGCCTACTTGGCTTTCTTTTGCATGTCAATTTTGGTCCTTAAAACTGTGCACAATTTTCACTTTAGTCCCCTAAAATAAAAATTCAAAAATTTTAAATTTAAATTTGAAATTAATATTAAAATTAAAATTTTAAACTAACTAGAAATTAGAATTTTGAATTTGAATTTGAATTTAAAGCTACAATTTTGATTTAAAACTAAATTAAAATTTTGAATTAAAATTCAAATTTTAAATTCAACCTAAATTTCGAATTCAAACTTAAAATTCTGATTTTGATTTTGATATTTCAATTTGCATTTAAATTTACATGTAAATTTAAATTTAAAATCATATCAAAATTTTGATTTTAAATTTTAAATTTGCATTCAAAATTTAAATTTGAATTTAAGATTTGAATTCAATTCTAAATTTGAATTTAAACTTCAAATTCAAAATCACATTTTGAATTTGAAATTCAAATTGATGTTTGAAATTAAATTAGAATTAGAATTCAAAATGTAAATTTGAATTTAAAATTAATTACAAATTTGAAATTTGAATTTAAATTAAATACAAATTTGAAATTTGAATTTAAATTAAATTTGAATCCAAAATCAAAATGTAAATTTAAAATTTAAATCTTTAAATTAAAAATCTTGCTTTGAATTTATAATTTAATTCAAAATACAATTTAAATTTAAAAATTTAAATTTATAATATAAAATTTAAATTTATATAATTAGCTGGCGCTGACACAGCACCTCCGTAGCGCTGACATGGCATTTTTCGTTAATTTTAACATCTTTCTGACTGTTGGGACTTAATTGTAATGAAATCAAGATATTAGGGACTTGATTGTAAAAAAAAGATTGGGGACCAAATTCATAAATAGAGCAAATGTTGGGGACCAATGGTGTAATTAACCCATTAAGTTATTATTAGAGCTTAGGAATAGATCGTTGAGACTTAAAAAATCCTAAACTTTTGGCCGCCCTTAGGAAAGCAAGACGTGAGATATATTACTTACTACGAAAGTCGGCAATTAATTTGTTATAAACTCTTTCGAGAGAGTGAATAGTAACAAAGGAGATGTGTCTTTTCCTGCCGGATGATTATGTCGATAACAGAAGATATAATGTTGTGGGAGAAAAAGGATATTCTTCTAAACTTTCGCTTGAGGGTCGAGAGCTATATTTCAGTATGTAATTGATGTATGTATGTAGTTGGCTAGCTTGGTTGAGGTTTCCCGACAGTAGGGAGCACTCTTGTAGAGGATGTGCGAGGCCTTGGGTTAGCAATCCGGTCCCGCACCACGAGCCTCGGAGCCTCAGGCAGCACCACCAACTACCTCAGCAAATGTCCCGACAGCGACTACACCTCCAACAGTGATAGCACCGGCAGTATCGATGTTTAGTGGTGAGGCGTTGAGACCAGGACGACAGCTGATAGAGGAAGAGCAAGAGCGGATCATGGAGAGACCGGCTCATTTCCGCATATTTGATCCACTGACCATTTTGGCTCGACTAACCGAACTTTCAAAACTTCGATTTTAGTATTCAATACTTCAATTTTGTTTGATTTAAATAATTGATGGCTTTTTGCATCCCAATTTTAATATTTTAATAAATTTATAGTTATGTGAATTGCATAAAATATATTAACTAAATCTGTGAAATTAAATGGTGCGTATAAATTTTGAAGTTAAAGGATTAGTAACCGGCTCAAATAAAATAAATTTAAAAAATTAGGCACAAAATTCAAAATATTTAAATGTCAGTTAGTGGGACCAAAATGGGTGATAGTATTTTCAGAAATTTTTTTTTAAAAAAGATAAATTATATTAAATAAATAAAAAAAACACTTAATAAAAGAGAAGAGTTTTAGCAGGGTGCAATTAAGTCATTCTCTTCGGAACCTTCTAGACTAGAGATCTAATCCGGTCGCGTTCCCCTCGACGTCGACGAGGAGGGAGAATACGACGTCGCCATTGGAGCAAGCGCGATCTCTCCTCGCCATCCATATCGGCGGATCCCTCTTCCCTACGCTCCCTCCGACGATCTCGAGTACGTTCTCTCCCTTCGTTGCGATCTCCGTCCCCTTTGGATCGGTTCTCGATTGCTCCGATTCCGCGGCTTCTTTTGATCGAAGCGAGTGAGCAAATCGCTGTATATATTCGTTAAATCGCGATCTATAATGGCGATTTCGATTGATTTTGGGTGAATTAAGATGCTCCTGTTTGTGTTCGTGCACTTGATCTATATAGATTCCTATGATATGTCACTACTGTCGTATATATGTCTCGCTAATTTGCTCAAAAATATTGGGTTGAAATTGGAATTTGTGAAACCTACGGCCCTGTCTGTTTGGCCGTACGAAGATTTTCTTGTGTGATCGAAAGCAAGAGTTTGAGGTTTGATTCTTGTTCGAATATGGTACTCTGTTCTGGACATGTGATCGCACTCCTCATTCACCTAATATTATAAACTTTTAAGTAAATCAAAGAGATATGTCAAATAAGATCTTTATGCATCCAAACAGGACCTACATGTGTGCCCTACAATTCTACTAGAAAGGACTGATGAATATATAGTATAAAAGTACCATTCATTAGTATTTTCAGGTTTTAGAGAGCAGGAAGTTTTGAGTTCGAGTTTTGCTAGATTCCTAGCATTATTTAATTTCTTCCCATTTAATTAAGTCCATGTTTTGGGCCTATAAAAAAATTATGAGTTTTGAGTCCTGAGGGGAAGTGTTGAATATAAATATAAAAATACTGTTCTTGGGTAGCTTAAGTTTTTAGAGAAAAATAGTTGTTTCACTTAATTTAACAAAAACACTTGAGTGATCCTATCGAGAAGATTTAAATGACTATTGAGGGAACTGAAACCGATGACTAGAGCAGTGTTTGAAAAGGCGCAAGGCGCTAAAAAGCGCAAAAGCCTTATAGAGCCTAGGCGCGAGGCGCACTATAAGGCATGCACTTCAAGAAGGTGAGGTGAATATCTAATAAAAATAAAATACTCTTAACAAACTTATTTTAAATAGATATTTTATGTTAAAAATTTTAAAATAGCTATACAAAAACAACATAACCATAAAAAAGTAAAGAAATCGCATGCATAAATGTTCTCAGCCTAAAAATAAAAAAAAACTATATTTCAACTTTCAGCTTAAAAGTGCTTGTTGCTGCTTCTTTCTTCTTCCCGCTATTACTTATTCTTATTAGGGGTGGAAGAGAGAACGATCAAGAGAAAAGGAAAAAAAAGCGTTCAAATAGGAATTGTTTTTAAACATTTCTTAACATTTTAGAATGTATTGAAGAAACTGAAAACTAGAAAACCCAAACCCTAGATACATTAAGCATAAATATCACGAGACGCGTCTGAGGCGTGCGCCTCACTCCCTAAGGCGCTGAGACTCACGCCTCGTGCCTAGGCACTGAGGCGCATCTTTTCAAACACTGGACTGGAGCTGCTTAAAACTCACTTTGATGCCATGTTATGCAAAAGGTTGATATGATAGAAACGGCCTAGGAATAATCTTAGCACCTCCTTTACAATTTATCACATATGTGATCCTAAGGAAATCCATCATTACACATTACTATGAGATGTAAGTACTTTCCATGTATACATTCGTTCAGATTTATATCCTCTCATTCAGTTTACCATTTGATATTGTGGAAACCGGAAAGTATTTACCAATGATAAAACGTAAGAATGAGAGATACATGTTGAAATTTTCGTTACTTGAGCTGTATTGAGGACTATCGAGAAAATAAATCAGCTAGAGATATATAGATATTAGTTGACTAGCCTAAGATTAGCCATGACCGGTGCACCAATATGTTTCCTTATGATCGTGGTGAGGTATAAAATGATCGCCAACAATAAAACTCCTTTTTTTGGCTTCGGTGCTTCCAATTGAAGTACTTACACCAGATAATCTAGTATGTTTGCTTTTTCATAGGTGGGCTTATTGGTTACAAGTAAAATATATGCGTGTAAGATGGGTTAAGTATTGCAAACAGTAAGAAAGCTGTTATAATTTAGATACCAATCTAAGTGTTTAATATAAAGATCTCTTTCAACTAAGGAAACTTTGGTGATGTAAATCTTTTTCTTTAACTGCTTTAAGAAAGGCATGTTCTCTGTCAGAGCTACAATTCTTTGTTTGATGACGTAATAGGAATGTCTATAGAAAGTGTCGTGAGCAGTGAACATGTTAATTTATCCCTCATTTTGCAACAGTGCATGAAATTCTAATTTAAAATATCTGTCTAGCAAAATATCAGTTCCAATCCTTCTTTACTTTTTGGGGCTGAAAATTTGAGTTCCAATCAGAATTAGCATATATTGCTTTTTGTGAGTTTTTCTCCCATTAAACTTTTCTTACTTGAAGGTATGAAATTCTACATTATTTGAATGTTAGTAATTAAATTCCCATCCTAGCCTTTTAAGCCTATAAGACAATGTTGTGATGATAGTTACTTTGGTTTCACGACATTCCTAATTTTACATATTTTAAAGACGCTAGTCACGTTAAAACCTCAAAATGCGTAGTTACATGCATTGCTTAACAAATGTGGGACGAATTTAGGTAACTCTTTATGCGATTGCTGTGAGGAGGGGATTAGATGCCTTCCTTTCTCAACGCATGCTGTCACTTCAACCAATCTAACATTTTCGAAGAAGATTTTCATATCTAGAAGTGGTGAATTTCAAGTTTTACCCTGTTTCAAAGAATCAAAGTGATTGTGACCATAACTGGAGTTTAGGGGAGAGACCATATTGAAAAATTTATTGGAGCCGAGTGTGTCAATTCAACTATGCAGGGTTAGAGACTGAAGTGAAGTTACAGAAGAAAATGCTCAAGAATACATTATAAGTGAGAAATTTATAATAATGCTAAAAAAAAGCTATACGTGTTTTCCTCTTACTCTCATCCTTGCCGTCTCTCTGTTACAGCTTATTGCTCTCATCGCTGTCGCAAAAGTACATCTAAGTTATATTCTAATGAAGGTGACTATTCTTTTCTTGACTTGTAGGCGGAAAGAACTAGGAATCATCTTAAATAGGTCTTTGTGCTTTTGTGGTTTGAAGTTTCTACGATGAAGTGGCAACAAAACCGGATTTCATCTAATTCTTGTTTGATCAAAATTGTATATCTAGTGATCCAACTACAGGCAAAGCCGGGTCTTCTGCCAGTATTGTCTTGATAAGATTAGCTTCGACATAATCATTTGTTTCTTTAACAATCAAGGGCTTATGAAAACTTTTCAGAGAGCATTCATATTGTTTTTTATTTTTTATTTTTCCAGGCTGGCTTCCTTGCTTTGCTCTTATGAACAATCAATTTGCCGGGGTTCCGTATCTTTTTCTTGGAAAAATTTAAAGAATATACTTTTTCTCGCTGATACATCATGCTTAAATCTTGGAAAGGCAATAACAGTTCTTTCAAACTTTGCACGCTTCATCTGCTCTGAAGATTCCAAGATGCGCTTCTCTCCAAATCACATTTAGCAGGTATCAACTTCTATATCAGTTTTTCTCAACATATTATTATTTTCAAGAAGATAGACAGTTTTGACAAGAGGCTCATGCTTTTCTCAAAAAAGGGAAATTCTGTTCTTGTGATTCATTCTATATGACACCCTTGATTTTTACAGTTGATCATGCTCGTTTGCTTAAATAATCAATGCAGTGGTAATAGTTATCACGGATCTTTCATTCTTACCCAGGGAAGAATTCTCTATCAATTAGGTCACTTAATCAGAGGTTGTCTTCTCATCGGTTGATGTCGCCAATCGGTAATCGATTCTAGAAGTAGAAGAGAGTCTAACCGACGGGTTTTTTTGAGGTTTCTTTTGCTCCTCAAATAATCATGCAGATGGTACAATTGAGCATTACAAAGCTCGACTCGTTGCACAAGGTTATAATCAACTGGCTGGTATTGACTTTATAGATACTTTTAGTCCTGTCATCAAACAAACCTACCACCATTAGATTAGTACTCTCATTAGCTATCTCACAAAAATGGATTATGTGCCAATATGATGTCCAAAATGCTTTTTTACATGGAGTCCGCTATTCCTATTCTTCTTTCCCTTTTGTTAGCCAGTGGCATTCCTTCTACTACAAGCTAGCTGGTGGTTAATATTTCATTTCTACTCTTCCAGTGCTGGGGTATGCTTGACTTATAAGGGAGGCTATCTTCCAAGGTATAATTCTTCCCCATTTGTTTGTAAAACATGACATAAAATATGATGTTTTTCTCTTGTAATATGCTTTTAGTCTTGTACGAATGTCCAAGAATGTTACGACTAACTGATCTAGGGGATTATCACATAGATATTACAGCTCATTCTATATAAGCTCCCTTTCTTTCATCATTACTCTTCCTAGAGAGCAATTTTTCTTACCAAACTAACTTGAAACATGAGAGGAACTTCATTCCTTTGTTATCAGTCCTGGATAATTTTCAGGCTTTCGATGAAGTTCCTCCCACCCACATTGTGGGTTATAGATATGTAGTCAAGAAAGTCTCTAAAGCTACTTTCTCTGTACTTTTTGGGGTGTTGCTCATCCATCAATGCTTCCGGTGTGGTGACCTTCTCGTCCATTGCCAGGCCATGAATGCTGGCGATCGAGGTCCTCTTCTCGGGGCCGAGCACCGCCTGGTGCAGGAGGCTTCTGTACCGGCCATTGCTGAGGACCTCAAGGTGGTCCCCCACATGGACATGCAGGGTCTCGAAGTTTGCAGGTATTGCCTTCCAGGGTTCACCGTCGGCTCCTGCAGCGATCTGGAGGCCGTCACGGTTTTGGAGGACAATACTGATTAGCCCATAGTCAGTGTGGGGCGCGAGCCCAACTGCAGAGTCTGGTTGGGACTGCTGGCAAGGGTAGCAGTTCACGGCCACGAGCTGCATGCCCTCCTTCAACTTGTCTCTTATGTAAGTGTTGCTTAGCCCCAAACTCTCAAGAATAGCGTTCAGTAGATGTAGGGCAACTCCCCGGACTTCCATCACATAATTTCCCATTCTTTCCCTGGATTTGAAACAATTTGAATCGAAGTCAAGCCAAATAAGAGAGTCTGTGTTTGGTTTGATTAGTTTTTGGTTCCTTTTTTGTTTTAAAGTTAAATTCTCTGTTTAGGAATTTGAGCTTGCTGAACTTGGAAGCTGAGAATTTCTTTTTGGATTCCGAACCCCAAAATGTGCTTCTATCAGCTTTATCAAAATCTCATTTTGTGAAGAAGCTCTGACCGGTTGGAACTGGCCTTTTTGAAGGTGCAGAAATTGCATGAAGATAAACTACATCTATGAGACTATCAAAAGCGGAAAAGAAAAAGCCTGTGAAGCAGTTACCTATACTCCGGTGGGTTCCGCGGCCAGAAGTGGATCCACTCGCTGAGCGGATGAGCGTAGTGCTTCAGAAGCAGCCTTGAGTTGCTGTCGCCATCATGCCGAGCTCCCTCATACCTCACCGGCCTCTTTACGTCCTCGGATGCAATTTCTGCTTTCTCCTCCAGCGGCAGCTCAAAGAAGCTCGAAGCTGCTTCCAGGGCGCCCATCATGACTGATTTGCTGATGCCATGGTTTACAACCTATATTTCAACCGTCGAAAGTTTAAGTCCAAGGTGAAAGACAATTGACTAGTAAAGACAAAGCTTCGAAAGGTACGGATTCTTTGTTGGCTTATATGAATTACCGTGTATTTAAGTCCTTCTAGGCATGACGTTGTGCCACGTTTTAAAAGTGCTTTTATGTGAGTTGGTAACAAGTTTCTACTAATAAATGTAAAATTAGAAGTTCTAAGGATTTTGATTTGTCAAAATTCCGGCATCTAATATTTTAGTCGAAAAGCTGTTCTAGAAGGAGGCCCCACGTCTTTTTTTGTGTTGCTACTTAATGCTGTTTATTCGCAGATATAAAACAAAGCGGAGACAGAAGATACATGAGACGATATCTACCGGTGGTGGATGAATTCTCGTTGGGTATTCACAACAATTGAAGAAAAACGAAGACGGTGATCACCTCGAAGCATCCGAATTTCTGGCAAGCTGCACCGATATCCTTGGTCACCACAGACCTAGTTGCCAAGTGCGGACTACGTAAGAGCCTGAAATCTATGACCGGTATGGTATTTGGCTCCATTCCCCTCGCCGCCGACTCTATCGGAATGGCATCTATGCGGGGAAGCGACAAACCGACCAATTCTCGGGCGCTCATTATAATGTAAGAAAGATTGAGGAAGCAAGGTCTAGAGAAAAGGTGCCTTATTTGATCGACTTGTTACTTGGCTCGCAGCTATTTATAATGTGCTATTGATGCTTATTTGATCAACTTGTTACTTGGCTCGCAGCTATTTATAGACTTTTCTTAATGCAGGTTCATCCCCGGAAGCCTTTTAGGAACGCTATGCCTCCTAGTCTTTCTCTCGTGCTTCTCTCTCTCTCTCTCTCAATGCCTGTTATGGCAATCCTAAAAGGTACTCTCAGAATGCACCCCGAAATATTTCCGGTGAGTTAACTTTAGTGACTGATTTTAGCTTTTCAAGTTTTATATATAGTAACTGCATTGCATTTGAGTATCTACCGTAAGGGTATGTTTGGTTCATGATTGGAATAGAAATGAAAAATGAAATTGGATTACTTTGGAATGGGAAATGGAATGATGAATCATCAAAAAATATTAGTTCATTATTGGAATGGAAATCGGAATAAAAATTTAAAATTGTTGAGAGAGGGTTTTGATTAAGAGAGAGGAGGTGGGTGTTGGTGAAAGAAAATTTTGAATAGTTTATTTTGGAATGAGCCAATCCGGAATTCAAAGCCGGATTGGATCATAAATAGATTTGGTCATTCTTATTGCGGAGTGGAATGGGAATCGGAATTCGATTCCGATAAAACAAACGACAACTATCAGAATCAATGAATTTCATTCTAATTCCATAGTCTAAAGTAGGTGAACCAAATATGCCTTAAAAGTTAAGGCTGTGCCTGCTTTCATGTACGTCTACCAAAAACTGTTGGTCCAAAACATACCGTGGAAAAAATTGACTCATTAATTATATATATATTTTTTGGTACATGCTGTGGTAAGCCCAATAATCTTTATTAGTATATAACCAGTCAAGTTACAGAGTGTGGGCAGATCCTCGGCATGTGGTTATTGCACTTTATGGAAACACATGGAGCATTAATTTGCGCCGATAGCTTCCAAAAGGCGAACATTTTTCTTATTCTAACTTTCCAAATAACAGTCTGATGATAAGACTTTGGGCGCTTTTTTTTTTTTTTTTTTTTCAATGTCCAGACGTTTAACCCTGCTCAATTTGTGGTTTTCTGTCCCCGGGCCAGGTGAGAGTCACTGAAGTGGCACGGTGCGTCTCCCAAAATGTCGCCATTGAGATTTTGACACGTGGACCACTGATGCACGGTGTGGCTCCCCACTTGCCAGTGAAGGTTTGCCCATGTTTTTGTTGGGGAAAATTTCATGAGTACCCTTCTTGCAGGTCATTATATCATAGATGCCCCTCTAAAATTAAAAATATCATCAATGCCCCTCTAAATATTGAAAATACTCATGAATGCCCTTTAGGTAAAAAATTCATGAAAAACATCATCCATTATTTTTTAAATGCCATTTTTGCCCCTAATATCAATTTAACAAAGTATAAAAATTTAAAGTTATATAAATGATTGGTTCTAAATTTTGAACTGTATATTAACTAAATTTTACTTTTTAAAATTTTTAATAAAACATTTATAATTTACTAAATATAAAATGCTCATTTTTAATTTTTTTCGCTATGAAATTATATAGTTTATCATAATATATAACTGTCAATATTAGTATTCAATGTTACCTCAAAAGTTAATTATTTATTAATTCTATTTAAATATAATAATTTACATACATTACACACAAAAAAAAGTAGATAGCCAAAATTCTTGATAGTATCAATTGACATTCATATAAAATGTATTTTCTACAATAAAATAAAAGTGCGTAAAATTCCTTTCACCGATAGGCCATTTGAACAACCCCTTTAATTTTAATTTTTTTTATTTACACCTTCTCAATTTTATTTTTTTTTTACAATTGAGTGATTTTTATTAGCCAATTCTTTTAAAAAAAATTAGTAAATTAATGAATGAGATAACTCGGCTAAGAAAGTTTACTACATGCAAAAACCTAATAAAAAAACTAAAGGCTTAAGAGGCCTTAATAAAAAAAAAGTTGAAGGGGTCTATTTTAAAATCGACCTATAGGTGAGGGGTCTCCATACACTTTTACTCACCAACAATTAGGGGTAGAAAAGTCATTTTATCTTATAAAAATTTACAAAAACAAATAGAGGGTAATGGAAGGGTATTCATGATAGTTTATGAAGTTTGAGAGGGCATTGGTGATATTTCAAAATTTTGAAGGGTATCTATGATATTCTTAAATTTTACAAGGGTAGTCATGAAATTGCCCCTTTGTTGCGTCGGTGTCGCGGGGGAAGGTATAATATATTAATAGGTTAATTTTATACATTTCACTACAAATTTCACTACAAATATAGTGAATTATAAATATATTTCTATAAATTTTAACTTTTATATATTTTTTCTGCGAAAGTCCTTATAATTTTAAATATGTTCCTATTGTTAGAATCTTTTAGAAAAAATTAGTTAACCATCGATAAAATATTTAACTATAGTTAGTTAATGAGGTGAATTAATTCTTTTTACCACTCTTTAATTAATAGTTGGGACTTTTAGAGGGTTATATTTATAATGGTAAAAAAGTTATTTTATTTATAAAATAAATAATGTTTTAACGGTAATAAATAAGAGAGACATATTTGAAAATATTAGATTGATACAATTTGGTTTTTGCAGTTTGTTTTTAAACCAAACTTGAACCAAGTAGAATGGGATTAGAATATGAACTAAGAAACTAAGTCCTTATTTGGTATCGTATTTATTTTTTTATTTTTTAAATAGAATTTTATATGTCAAAAGAGGTAAGAATGATCAGTAAATTGCTTATAATTTTTTCATCCAAAATGTTTTTTTTTTTGACAATCTAAAAACAAGCTGTTATCAACTCACTTGACCGGATGTAATGTAAGCTAGTTCAGCTATAACCAAAAAAAAAAATCTCTCTTTAGACATATTAAATTATATAGGGCTAGTATTTAAAAAAATAAAAAGAAAACAACTTGTAGTTAATTAAAATACAAAATGTTAAGAATAAAATTTGATCCCATTTCAAAATTTCCAACATTTGAAGGACCCCTCCCCCGGCTCCCACAAAAAAAAGAAAAAAAAAGAAAAAAAAGAAACCTGATAGCTTTATCTCTATAAATTTTTGACTACATTATAAGAAATTTTCTTATAAATATCTACTTTTTTTTTTACTTTTACTCCTAACTTTTAAGAACCTATGTTTTACCCCCGAAGCATTTCAAGTTATTGCATTTAGCCCTATTTTGTTAGGATTTTATCACTATTTTATTTATTTTTTAAAATTTATATAAAAAAAAACCATTCAAAATAACATATATATATATATATATNATAAAATTTTAAGGAGACAAAATATAAGTTTTTAAAAGTCATAGAAAAATTTAAAAAATAAATATTTATTATAGCCTAAATTTTATTATTATTATTATTATTATTATTATTATTATTTTGTCTGACCCCTTGGGTTTGAAGTTCGAAACGTACGATGGCGTCCGCCGCCGCAACATTTGCCGTTATGAAATTTGTTGTTATTGGTTTTTTTTTTTTTTTTTTTGGTGTCCAAAGGCATTGAATCTGATCTGCTCATCAGAAAGTAATGGAAGCGCCCCTTCGCAGACCAAAAATGGGGATCAACCAATCAATCATCAAACCACGCAACACAAATTTAATAAAAAAATAATAATAAAAAAAGAAGAAGCTAAATTATAAGAGACTCTGCAGGTCTCTGTCCGTCTCAATTACTTATTAGTTCTCAGCTTCAAAAATTGTGTCAATTATCCTTCTATTTTTGCTGTTGTTTTAAATAAGGTCCAAATTTTGAGATAATTATTAATTCAGTTGTAATGATGCAGCAGAATCATATAAATTAAATGAAATTGTTTAATAAACTATATTATCTAGGAGATCTCTTTTAATATATTTGGCTTTTTCATTTTATTTTATTTTTTTTGAGCTGCAACTTAGATTGATGTTGAAATGTGGAACCATGTGATACGTAAGTTTTACTATGCAATTAGCCAGTTATTATGAACACGTAGACATGTTTGAAATAGTTGCAAAATGTGGAGAGTTAATTAAATTAATAATTTTCAATGCAGAGAAGTAAATAAGATACTTTTGTAATTAAGCTAAAAGAAGGGGTCACTGGTGTTGAAAGGTTGAGGAAAGCTAAAAAATTCCTTATGACTCATCTCGAATTTGAAATAACCCTATATATAAGATATAATAGAATTAAATTTTTTAATCGGGTGATATTATTTTGGGCGAGAATTAGATTCAAGAGCGTGTTATTATTAAAGTAGTTTTAGAATGGATGATCTTTCTTGAAAGCGGGCGTCACAGTTGGTATTGGAGCCAATCACCAATAGAAAAATATGAGATGAGTTTTGGCCGAATTAAGGTCCTATTATATAAAGTATAATAGGACTACTTCTCTTAAACCTGCTATTGCCTTTTGGACGGTGGTTAAGCTCAAAAAGTGAAGAAGATTAAATATACTAGAATTAGAATAGTTTTAGGATGGATGCCGCCCGGAAAGCCTGATTAGTAACCCTAATAAATAGTTTAAAGAGTTTTCTAATCAAAATTCAATTGATTTCGATAGCTCTATACCGTTAAACGAGAAAATGCCCCATATCTATCATTAAAATTGTAAATTTTGAAACCCTTTGATCATTAGGTCAACGATGTCGAAAAGATTTGAAACTTGATTTCTACATACTTCAAATGGTATAGATCATGTTCAACGGTACTGATCATCGATTTGAAAACTCCATCATCGAAAATAAATAGGTGCTACCGATAGCATTCTAGCTCAACTCTCTCTCTCTCTCTCTATATATATATATATATATATATATAGTCCGGCTGGGATACTATCGAGTTTTTCACCGTTAAATTTAACCCTTTGATTGTTTTTACTTGTTAGATTATACTATTCAATCAACTACTCACTTAACCCTAAAGGGCCCACATCATCCTAACCACACATTTTTTAATCCAAGGACTAAAAAACTAATAGCACCAATAGCTTGGTGCTATTGATAGTGTCACGCCCCAGATTTCATGTTTCCCCGGGCTCGCTAATAGACCCGCCGTATACATAGATATTTTTCCTGTATAGGAAGCGAAAAAGTAGAAGTATCTGTAATCATACAATAATACAAATAGTAGTATAGAGCAGTTAGGAAAAATAAACCAAATATATAAACCATATGAATATACTATGGTTCAAAACATACATGTCATCCAGAGTATACAAATACTCACTCTGGCGAGATATAATAACTGTATGTCAAGACCCAAAAACTACAACTACCTGTAGCTGGTGCTCCTCTAGCTCTGCGACTCGTCTGGAAGGGTTTTAACTCGCAACGCCCTTGCCACGGTCAGTCTCGGTAGAAGCAGCAGCCGGAACAGAAGGCTCTGCAAAAACAGGGTAACAACTGGGCGTGAGAACTACTGCAAAAAGTAGTTCTTAGTGGGTACCGCTCTCGAACTCATCGGTCCACCCACTAAGTCTACAGAAATAAGCAAGAATAGTAAGGAAAGCTGGAATAAATCTACAGCTAAATGCCACTATACTATCATGCTCCAACTCTACCCTCTATAGAACAATATCATTTCAGACCCAATCTCAATAAAGACTGTAATCATACCTGTCCTTGGGACTGTGAACACACCCGTCCCGCCCGGTCGCGACTATACAGCTACCTCCACACCAACTAGTCCGTGGAGAGCAAGTCCAACCTGCACGAACGACACAAACGCGAAAGCATAGCGCCCGTCTCCGGAGTGGCACTCGTGAGAGCTACCCAATCGAGTATGCAGCGTATCTCTGTCGAGCTCAATCAGACTCTAACAAGCCAAAGTCAAGTAGTTAGGGTCAAAACAGGTCTAGAAACCAAACCCACGTGCCCTCGGCGCAATCTGAGACCAAAAATGAAAATCTGGGTCCACCGTCTACCTCGACGGCACCCGACAACCTGAAACAGCCTAGACTCTACTGTAAAAATAAGCTCGGCATCCCAGTACGAGCGTAAATGCATTCTAAACTACTTCGGGTATCCATCGCGCTGAAACAGCAGTGATACAACCAAACCACGGCTCCTAGAGCTAAATCAGGTAGTAGAATCATATGATAGGTTGAATCGCTGATTTTCTCCTAAGTTAAGTTCCAAGTCCAATATGTATAATTTATCTAATTACTACAGCATGCTCCAAATTCAGATTTCAACAACAAGCTAATCATGAATTCGAGCTAAACTTGATATACCAAAGCTGAAATTATACATGTCTACTATGCACTGCACTTAGGAGGCAAAACCGATGATAACCCACATTTAGAGCAATTCCCTGGCAGCAAGAAGATCACAAAATACTGGAAGCCTCAGCCGAGATCACCCACAACCAGCAACAAGGCCACTCGAAGGATCTACACCCAAAATCTATCAAAATTCGTCAATTCACCAAAATTTCAGCACTTAAGCTTAATTGTCTCAATTCCAATATCAAAACTCACCTAATAATCTCCGATTCAGATGAGGCAAGTTCTAAATCCAGTGAATAATGATGGAGTATTAATCTCAGGTCCAAAATCCAGCTTCTTCCAAGAATAGCATCAAGAAAACCCAAGAAAACAGATTTTCAGCTCAAGATTACCAGCAGTCCAGAAAAACATTAATTCAACCATACTAGCCTCAGTCAAAATTTGCAAAATTAGACTTCGTGGATTCCTCTTAAAGTCTAGAATCCAGCAAACCAAGTTTCACCGCAATCCGACCTTCCTACGTCGCACACGAGCCAGAACACCGAAGGCCGTTGCTGGAAAACTGCAGAATCAGCACTCCACCACCCTCCAATTGAAAGATTGGATGCAATTTGAGAAAATCTGAGGGTTAGAAATGCAATTTGAGGCTTCTCTATAAAGAATAGGTGAAAAAAGCTCACTGGGGTCGAACACCACCTATTTATAGGGTGTTAGAACGGTCCCATAAGTCTAAGGAACAACAGCTGTAAACCTGCAACTCAGCAGAAATGGACACTTCCGGGCGACCGGACCCACATTATGGGCGCCCGAATCCTCCAGGCTACACAAGGCTTCCTCTTCGGAGTCTCCGCCCGCAGTGTGCTGAGCCTATATCCGGCTCCGGCAGGTCTCACCTACCACCAGCCACGTGTTAGCGCAAACGATACTCACGAGGTGAACTTTCGGACCCATATCTGGGCGCCCGAAACATGGACCCGAATTGGCTTCTAGTTCTGCTTAGTTCTGTACTCAACTTCTGGGCGACCCAAAGCCAGTTCTCGGCTCCCGAATTTGGCAAAACTTCAGTTTTGCTTATTTGAGTGCGCCGAGTCCATTTCTACATTCATTTCGCGCAGAAACAACTCCGACTCAGTCCGACACTCTCTAGATGTGTCGATCAGTCACTAACACTGAAGCCAATCCTATCCAAAGCTCAGAAACACTACAGATAGTTTCCAGCTATTATATATATATATATATATATATATATATATTTTATATATATTAATATATTAATATATATATATATATATAATCCATCTAATGTTCCTATTAAATAGGATTGAGAACTTGTTCTTATTAAGTCGATTTGAATGATCGAACTTTAAATTGATAAATTGGCACGCGTTGAAAATTGCATCTACACAATTAGAAATGTTTAGAAAACCAAATTTGTAAATTTGAAATCATTATTCAAAGTTCAATCTTAAGAGCTTGAAAAATGAATGTCCAAAATGAATAAGCTTCTTAAACATAGAGGATTAGACTTTCTCAATTTTATAATTAGAGTTATTCAAACATTATTCTAAATAGTAAATAAAGAATTTTTTTATAAAAAATTCAAGCAATTTGGATTACTCTACATCGTTAAACAAGCAAATGGCTCATATATGCCATTAAAAATTGTCGATTTTACGACACTTTGATCACCATGTAAATAATTTTTAAAATTAATGAAATTTAGTTTTTAGATATTTCAAAAACTCTAGATCAACTTCAACGGCTCTGATCATCGATTCGGAATCTTTATCATCAAGAACAATTTGATAGGACAAGTGTTACTATCCTATTAATAGGATAGTAG
>NC_033629.1:9575688-9582088 GCF_001540865.1 Ananas comosus | reverse complement strand
CTAGTTCAGATTGTCTTGGCTAGCAGCTAAACCTTTGGCGTAGTGACTTTTGTTGAACCATTGTGTCTTTGGAGGCACGATGGCTATCATATGTACACTATTAAAAGCATTTGGAAACTAAATTTCATAATTTTTCAACATCATTTGGCTAGTGATCAAAATGTCTCAAAATTGACAATTTTAATGATAGATGTGATGCGTTTGTGAATTTAACAGTGTAAAATAATCTAAATCTGATGAAATTTTTATAGAAATTTTTTTTCACTATTTAGAGTAAGATCAGTATCTCTGATCTAAAATTTAAGTCTTTTATCATCATTTTTTATGAGATTTTATTTTCAGCTGTTCATTTTTAGACTACTTATTTAATAGGTAAATGATGGCGAAAAATTATGAAATTTAGTTTTCAAATATTTTTAATAGTGTAGATCAAGTCTAACGGAGCCGATCATCGATTTGGAAGCCGCATCATCGAAAACAACTTGGTAGCACGGGGGCTTCTGTGCTACCGATAGTATACCAGCCTATATATATATATATATATATATATATATATATAGAGTTGAGCTAGAATACTATCGGTAGTAAACGAGCCGTTTTACTACCGATTTGTTTTCGATGATAGAGCTTTCAAATTGACGATCGACTCGGTTAAATATGATCTAAACCATTTAAACTACCTAGAAATCAAATTTCACGCACTTTCGACATTGTTCTTTTATCCATCAAATGAACAGAAAAATAAATGGCTGAAAATGAATACTTTTTAAAAAATGATGATAGGAGTCTTGTAATCAAGATTAAGAGTATAAATCTTGTTTTAAATAGTTTAAAGAATTTTCTAACAAAAAGCACCAAGAGGGTGGTGCTTTTGAGTTTTTAGCCATCGGATGGAGAGATGTAAGGTCGGGATGATGGTAGTAGGTAGTGATAGGTGAAATAGTATTTAATCCAAGGGCTATTAGTAATCAAGGAGTAGATCCAAGGGCTAGAAATATAGAAGTACTAAGGGGTTGGTTTTTCTAAAAATATTCTACCTCAATATTTATATATATAGAATTAGGCTACTATACTATCTATAGTACCGAAGCTCCGGTACTATAGTTTTATTTTCGATCTTAGGGTATTCAAATTAATAATCCACACCGTTAAATATGATTTAAAGTATATAAAGTTCTTAGGAATAAAATTTTAGTTTTTTTCGACATTGTTTACTTAGTAAATAAATTATGCCAAAATGGACGGTGGAAATTGAATAATCTTTAAAATTTGAGTATAGGACTTTTAAATTCAAGATCAAGAATGTTAATCTTTAAAGTATTTGCTATCAAAATTTGAAGAAATTTAGGGCGCGTTTGGTTCGAAGTCGAAATCGAAATCGGAATCGGAATCAAAATAAGCTGGAATCGGAATCGGAATGACTCATTACCTAATTCTGTTTGGTTCATCACCTTAATCGGAATCGGAATAAATCATTCCCATCGTCGGTGTTCGGTTCAGGTGGATATAAAAAATGTAATCAAATTAATATACTAACATTATCTTTATAATATATTAATTTAAATTCAAATTAAAAATTAAATATTAAAAATTTACATCAAAATTTTGAAATAATGTCAAAATTNCTGCAGTTTGCAGATTTTCTTCGCTGAAAGTTGCCCTCGCGTCGCACGGAGCCCGTTTTGCGTCTATTTGACGCCAACGCGACTCGGACTTGTCCCGACACTCTCCAGAGCTGTCGACAAGTCTCCACAGTCAAACACCAGGGATCTCACAAACTATCTTGTGCATGACCTATTTTTTTGTCGCACATGCCTTATTTTCTTAGAAACATTCCCATGGATAACTTTGTTTATGGTTTCCTGGATCAGATTGAAGTGAATAATTTTCATCATTCATTCCTAAATATCCCTGACAGCGTTTTATATGATTTGGACTTACCTTTTTTTTTAAATCCATCATTAAGTCCTAATTGAAGACTTTTGAGATAGAACAAGTGTATTAATATTTTTTTTACTCTCCTGGTACTTTGTCTTGTAAATTACATTTTTTTTCTTTTATTTTTTTTTCCCCAAGAACAAATACATATGTAAAATCATGTGTCAAGTGTAATTTAGTATTCTTCTGGAATTACCTGCTTGGACAATGTGGAATAGGTAACTGTGCAACATAGGTGCTTTGTGTTCATGGATCTCATACTACCCTTCTCTATTAGAAAACGAACACCACATGCAGAGGGCCAGTTTTTTTTTAGAACTGTTTATGTTTGATTGTAGTTGCTTGAATGCTATTAAGATGAGATTGGTTTGCGGGTCTCAGTAATTACCATTCTCAACATGATTTGATGTCTCAGTTCATACTAAAACAATGATTAACCATAAGATTTGTCCTAGTTTCTTAGATCAATAGCAATGGGAAATTAGCTATGTGAACCTCTCATTCCAGTAGCATATGAAACTATGATACCTAGACAAAATAAGGGGTCCGATGTTTTCGATAAATTCAAACCCACCTCGAATCACAATCTGGCAACAGAAATGAAGAGAACTTCCTTATAGCCCACGAATCTAGGGGAAAACTTACCAACTTACATTCACCTGGATTTCTACCAAAACTTACCTACTTACATTCACCTGGATTTAAATCAATCACCCCAGCTTCTTCCTTAGCTCCAAATCAATCAGCAAGAATATAGAAAACGCCACCCCAAACAAGGATTATGCTGGAATAGAATTTGGAATCAAAGTTCTAATGAAAATCAATAAAAATCCAATTTCAAGTCCAAAGTCCCAAATTCAGCTTAACTAACTAGTAATCTAGCTAGGAGCTACTCCAATTCAACTAGCCCATGGACAAAATTCCAACAAAGTGCTAAATTCAGCTCAAAGTCCAAATTTCTTCAATTTCAATCAAACTAATCTGAAATTTAGAAGAAGAAATTGATCCCCAAGCTCTCCTCTATCAACTAGCCCATGGACAAGTTCCAATTTAGCAATTGGAAAGCCTCACATTAGGTAAAACCCTACGTTGCTGCTACACTTCCGCTGCTGCTGATGCTCCAAATCCCAGCTCGCAGGAGAAAAGGAGTAGGAGATTTAAATTACATCATATATGTTAATAATCGAAATTAGGACAGATACAAGCATGTATTAACTGATAAAAACTATGAATATAAAGGACCAATTTCACCAAAATGTGCTTTTCACAAGAGATCAAACAAAGAATACACAACATCAATAAGGGCAAAGAAAACAAAACCCTAACGTGCAAAATTCATGCAAATTTGAAAAAAATTATCGTCCTTCGACCAATCTAGATCGATCGTAGCAAAGAGAAGTGCATATAGATCTGCGGTGAGGGTTTGGAGTGGAAGAGAGGAGCGAAAGGAGAGGGTTCACCGGAGAGGAGATCGGCGGTGAGGGACTCACTTGCGAGGAGCTCGACGAGAAGAAGCTTCGTTTAGAAGGGCTCGTCGGAAAGAAAATTAGCAATGAGGAGCTCGTTGCATAGCTCATCGGCGAGGAGCTTGTCGCCTATGTCGCCGATGAGGAGCTCGCCGGTCAGGAGCTCGCCGGTGACGAGATCGCCGGCAAGGAGCTCGCCATGACGAGCTCGCCATCGAGAGATCGTCAAAGAGGAGCGGGAGAAATGGGTTTTCCGGGGGGTTTGGGTTTTTTCTAGAGTAGCTGAGAGGAAGTGGAGGGGAGAGGGCAGGTGAGCTGAGGGAAGTGAGGTCTTTTTTAAATTTTTTAAAAATTAAATTAGTAATTTTAAAATTAAATTAAAATATTAATTTAATTTAATTTAAAAATTAAATGAAATTTAATTAATTAGTGCTAATTTTTCTTATTGTCATTATAGCTAACCAAACAATGACAATTTATTTTATCGCCACCATAAATAATTAAATAGTGGCTAATTTAGTGGTGAAGGTAGAATCGCCACTTTAAGTTAACTAGTTAATGCACGTGCGCTGCACGTATTAATTTTCATGTTAAATAAAAAATATATTAAATTGTTTTAACATTAAATTAATAATTTATGTATATATATTTAATAATATTAAATATATATAATAATTAAATAAATAATATTTTTTTCACAACTAAATAAATAGTGTTTTTATATTAGAAGCCCTNATTTGGATATTTCTACACCGTTAAACTTGCAAACGACTCACTACGGCCATTGAAATTTGTTGATTTTGAGCCCATTCGATCACTAAGCAAATGACATCGAAAAATAATAAAATTTATTTTTTAGGTACTCCAAATACTCTAGATCAAGTTTAACGGATCCGATCGACGATTCGAAAGTCGCAATATCGAAAACGAGCTGAAAGCACGAAAGGCTTCGTGCTTTCGATAGCATAATAGCCTTACACTATATATATATATATATATATATTTGTTAGTCAATTTGTATTCGGTTTGTTAATAAACGAGTCGGTTTCAACTCATTCGTGTAATGTTCGTATAAGGAGTGTGTGTAAAATTAATCCTATATTTTAATTTAATATTGAAGAAATAGCTAGGAAGTAGGAACTATGCATAAAATGGTGGCGTTTTTGGTGGGAGATGCTCCCTCGGGTGTTTGTTATGTTAATATTTTACTAAGGGAACGGAAAAAATTGCGCGTCCCTGACTTTTGGTGGCGCCTCGAAAAGAGGCGAGCGTCGTTGTCTGTCGTACGCAGTCGTAATTCAGACAGACACTCCAATACCAAATACCGCCAGGTGATGGTATTATTTCCGCTGCGCTGCACCCCGCTTTTCAATAACTTTTGCCGCTCTTTTGCCTTTTTTTTTTCCCCTCCGCTCCCCGTGCGTGCATGCGCGTCGAATATTTTGTTTTTGTTTCTTTATTTTGATACGTTGACGTCCCCCCTCCTCTTCCCATCCAAATATATACCAAGGATATTTCACGGCTCGCTCGCGCTAAAATATCGAGATAAAAAATTCAATTTATATTTTACTTATTTATTAACGAGTTAAATATGACGCTCGTTTATAATTACAAATAGTAAGTTAGATTGGCAGCTCCGTTAATTACGGAATAGAAAGTTGGAAAAAATAAAAAAAAATTAGAATCTTAATTTAATAATGAAAAAACTTCAAAAATCTCTCATGTGGTTTCGTAGTTTCTCACTTTGCCCTCCTGTAGTTTAAAATGTATCAAATTGCCTTCCTGTGGTTTCGTTTTTATATTTTCGGTAGTTTTTTCGTTAATATTTCATTAAATTATATACAAAAAATTTCAGATACCCATATAGATTTATAAAATATTCACTTTAGTACCCTTTAATTTTAACTTTATTATTGATTTAAAAAAAAATAATGAAATTGATAAGAAAAAGAGAAAAAAGAAACCACAGGGGGGCAAATTGATACATTTTAAACCACAGAGGGGCAAAGTGAAAAAACTATGAAACTACAAGGGGGTTTTTGAAGTTTTTCCTTTAATAATTAAAGTTTGTAAAGTATAGGGTCTTTTACATTGGGTTGGTATAAAATCTAAATAGTAAAATTTATGTGTGTGTATGCGATATGTGTGTCTTATCGAGCAGAACACGAGTGAGCTGATCTCAGCTCGTGCTCGGCTTGTTAATATTTCGAGCTGAAAAATTCAGCTCGTGTTCCGCTTCTTTATTAAACGAGCGATCGATTTCGAGCACATTTCGAGTCGAATACCAAGTAGCATGGAATAGCGAGCTGAATTGCTGGTCCTAATTAATACAGACTAAAGTAGATTTTTGGATAAACTAAAGTTCCGGTAAAAAAAAGTACTTTCCTTTCATTTTTGTTTTGTGTAGTGAATGTCGTAAGGGCTGGAGATGCATGCGAGGGATCTAATTTTTTTCTTTTCGTAATGAACTTTGCCTCACACTATTTTGGCGAGTTTAAGTTTTGGATCCCAGGTAAGTTGCCAGCAAACTAAACAACGGAAGTGAATATTTACAGCTAAAAACTACTTCACCTCTCCCTGCTTATGCTAAAATAAATACACCGAAAATTATGAAAAATTACTTAAAAGATTATTTTCAGAGAAAAAGATTTTCCGTGGAAAAGAATATTTGTGATCTTCTCATTCATTCTACTCTTTCACTTTACTAGGGGATATTTCAACTGGTAGAGCTGAGGACCAAAAATTAACATGTCACAAGTTCAAATCTGGTTCCTAGCCGAGCAAAAATCTGTTTTATAGATATTCAATTGGTATTCATATTTAAATTAATACTAGTTCTAACAGTAATTCTATCTATATATATATATATATATACCACCCACTCAACCCTAGGGAATCCACATCATCCTAACTGCACATCCCTTAATCCAAGGGCCGAAAACTTACTAGTACCAATGTTTTGGTACTTTTAAAAGCATAGGAGCTCAATTATATAT
>NC_033629.1:9390633-9575655 GCF_001540865.1 Ananas comosus | reverse complement strand
TANTATGAGAAGATAGGCTCTTCCACTTCTCCTTATCCGTTATTCATAAAAGAATGATTAATTATTTTTTTTCTTTCTCATTTATTATTTGGAAGATGAAAGATTAGTTGTAAATAATTTTAAAAATTTTTTATTTATAGATAGGCCTTTTCACTTCCCTTCTTCCGTTACTCATACAATTTATAATTTATTAAATTTTAAATAAATTTAATTGAACATCTTAAATTTGAACCGTTATTCATAAAAGAATGATTAATTATTTTTTTTCTCTCTCATTTATGTTTTGGAAGATGAAAAGATTAGATGTAAATAATTCTAAAAAATTTTCATTTATAGATAGGCTCTTTAACTTCCCCCCTTCCGTTACTCACACAATTTATAATTTATTAAATTTCAAATAAATTTAATTGAACAACTTAAATTTGAATTCACAATAAATATTATTAAATAACTACTATTAAGAGTGATGTGAAGGTTATTTTGGTAATTATGTATTATAAAAATTTTTCATTTATAGATAGACTCTTTCACTTCCCCTGTTCCGTTACTCATATAATTTATAATTTATTAAATTTCAATAAATTTAATTAAACAACTTAAATTTGAATTCACAATAAATATTATTGGATAACTACTATTAATAGTGATGTGAAGGTTATTTTGGTAATTATATATGTACCGACAAAAAAAGGGTGAGACGAAACCAACAATCATATTTGCTTATAATAATAAGAATAGATTATAGATAGACTCTTTCACTTCCCCTCTTCCGTTACTCATATAATTTATAATTTATTAAATTTCAATAAATTTAATTAAACAACTTAAATTTGAATTCACAATAAATATTATTGAATAACTACTATTAATAGTGATGTGAAGGTTATTTTGGTAATTATACATGTACCGACAAAAAGAGGGTGAGACGAAACCAACAATCATATTTGCTTATAATAATATAAGAATAGATTAATCGGTGGTGATTTTTTTTTATCGCCACCATAAATAAGAAAATAGTGACAACAAAATAGTAATTTAGTGGTAAAAATACTATCGCCACTTTAAATTAATTAATTGGTGGCAATTTTTTTTATCGCCATTATAGATAACCAAATATAATTGGTGGCAATTTTTTTTATCGTCATTATAAATAACCAAATAGTGGCAACAAAATAGTCATTTAGTGGTGAAACCAGTATCGCCACTTTAAGTTAATTAATCAGTGGCGATTTTTTCTATCGCCACCATAGGTAACTATATAGTGGCGATAAATTTTGTCGCCATCTTATTTTTGCCACCAATACAATGTTTTCTTGTAGTGATAGTAATAATCAAATAAAGTTTTGCAAATTTTAGTTTTTAGGGAGCCAAATTGAATTTTTATTTTTATTTTTGCTAAACATGTGCGCACTCCCAATTTACGTACCCCTGGACACCTCGGGCCGGCACAGCATCGTCACCGTCACCGTCACCAGTAATTGGTGGCCGCTAAATTCGACGAACTCTTTTTTTAACTACCCAAGGTTTCAAGTCGAATTTTTTCATGCCAAACAAGAATCTTAGGCCTCTTAATCTTAATTCCTGACTTCGTCGTCTCTGTTTATGAGTAAGCTATGCCAAAAGATAGGTGGAGAGTTAAAATTAAGAAAGTTAGTATCAAATTATAAATGTTGAAATTGTTGAAGAGATCAACATGGTAGGTTGAAAGGATTTTATAAGAAATTAGAGAACCAATCTTATTATTTTTGTATATGATCGATTAAGTTATGCCAAAGGAGAGGTGACCACTGAAAGAGAGTAAGACAAAATTGTTAAAGCTAATAATGAATAGCTAAATAAAATACATTGAAGTTGTAAATTTGTGAGTAAGATATATTTAAAAAAGAGTAAGTATCAAATTGTAAAAGCTANAATTTGTTTGATTTAAGTTAGTCAATGATACTTTTCATTTTAAAATTTTAACATGTCATTTATCTTTACATATTTAATTAGTATATTGATCTCATATAATTCTTGCAAACTATAAATATTGAAGTAAGTAATTAGCTTAAATTTTGAACTCACAATATTATTGACTAAGTTAAATCAAACAAATTGAAAGGTTTGATAGTAAAATTAAAATTTTTGAAAAGCTGAGTAGTCGATTAAAAATTGTCTATAGTTTAGATAAGTTATGTACGTTTTTATGCCTCACCTGATTTTGACCGGGACCCAAATTTTAGCCACCCCTACTAATCTCCACAAAGAGGAACAAAATTCAATAAATTTCTTATAAAATTAAGAACCCATAATTAACAAACCTTAGCACCAACTGTGGAAATGCCCGGTCCTGTTGATGGCCCAAAACCCAAAAAGTCCAAGAACCTGCATTTTAGCATATCGACAGTAACACGCATACATTGGGTGCTGTTATTCTTATATATTGTAGGCTTTGTCTAGATACCGAATATCTTATGTGATATATCCTTTTAATTATTCAAAATGAATATAGTGATTTATAAATTATAAATGAAGGCCTGGTTTGTATATTGAAATAAGTTATTCGATGATAACTTACTGCTGTGAAGATTTATTTATGTGATTGGACTTTTGATTTTACTTTTTGCTTCTCCAAAGGCCTTGGCAGCAGCCACGATTTGAAAATAAACTTTTCTATTTCATTGCTATCTAATTAAAGAGTAAAAAAAATAATGAAAATATAGTGTAACTTGTCTTATATAGCTTATGAAAATCTTCCAAATAAATGAAACTATACTACCTACTTATTTTATTGATCTAGCTTAGAATTCTTAGCATCCCAACTATTTCTATTCTCACTTCTGATCTGTAGCTCTCTTATGACATCTTTCCTGATCATTATTTTTTATTCATAACGTTTTTATTCTTATTTAGTTAAAAATAGGTGTAATAATTAATTGTAATACAAAGAAAATAAGAGATAAAAAATAAATTTTACATGATAATTTAGAGTATTTTAATATGCTAGTTTGTTTTGCTAATTTATATATTTGTTTGTTTCTCACATCAAGTTTTAAGAGAAAAAACTATCTAAGCAAAATTTTCTTTTTATGTGGTAGATAATTGTAATAATTTTTGCTTAGCATAAAACATTTGGCTGCACTAATATTGATCCTCATAGTTAGATTAAGTAATACAAAAACTAAGAAACTTCTCAAAGACAAATGTAGCTTCCATTTTAAATTTCGAATTCATTGCGAGGCTCACAGTGGTCATGGCCCCCGTAAACTTTTAAAAATTACATATAAGTTCTTTACTAACTATATAGCATATCAAATCTTTACAAAATAATGCATATTGTTAAGCTATTACAGTAAAGTAGCAGCAACAAGAATAGCACCAGGAGGGCAATTTTCATCAATATAGCATATCAAATCTTCCAAACAGGATATGATGAAAAAAAAAAAAAAATAACTCTAGCAAACGGTGAGCATACTAGTTCATGTATAATTACTATTTTTGTATGTTGTAGGAAGAAACAAGTTGCACCAAGGCTTAGCTAGTGCTATGGTGAAGTTGTGGGAAAAAAGTACTATTGCAAAGATAGCTATAAAGCGTGGCATACCAAATACATCTAACGAGAGAATGGCCGAAGAAATCAAGGTAATCAGCATGACATAACTTATTCTAAGAGTGCGTGTCCTAATTTGATTGGTCTTTTATATGTAAGCAAGAAAACTGTTTAGGTGCTTTGATTCTCAGTTAGTTCCTTAAGCAAGTTGCTTTTTCCTCCTCCTATGGGCCTGAAGCCAGCCCATTTTATCTTTAACTATGTCACGCCCCGGATTACACGTTCCCCGGGCACGCCGACAGATCCGCCGTATACAAAGAAATTTTCCCTGTATACGAAGCGATAGCTGTACCTGTAAATCAAACACTACTACAAACAGTAGTAGAGAGCTGCTAGAGAAACTGAAGCTAGATAAAACAGAGTTTCATATACATAGTTCGGATCCAAAATACAGAGCTACNTAAACTAAAATGTATTAAATAAAATTGTAAATTTGTGAGTAAGTTATGACAAAAAGAGGTGAAGATTTAAAAGATCAGAGTTAATTAGTATCAAATTGTAAAAGTTGAGATCTCTTTATTTACATATATGCTCAAGTTATGCTAAGTGCATGGGAGATGAAGAGCTAAAGAGACTAATAAGAACTAGTAAAAGCTATATGAATAATTAAATTAAAATATATTAAAATTGTAGATTAATAAGTAAGTTATCAAAGGAGAGGTGAATAGTAGTTAAAAGGAAGCCAATATCAAATTAGTTGTACAAATTGAAATTGTTGAAAAGATATAATAGTTAATAAAGATTTTAACAGAAGCTAGAGAGCCCATCCCATTACCTCTATTTATATATAATTAAGTTGTGCCAAAGAGGAAGCGAAGAATTAAAGAGAGTAAATACCAAATAATAAAAGCTAATTATACTGGGCATCATTTTAGGCACATGCCTCTACATGAACTCAATTTTGTATTGGACCAGGTTTTCACCTGATGGATTTAGACCTGAACTAGGTACCTTTTTAAGACTAGTATTGAATTATTTCCTGCTAAATCAATCTTTTGGGTAATATAGTATCTGAGCCACCCCCACATTAGTCGGTATACTATAATTGTGAAGAAGGGTGCATTCGGCATGGTTCACCTAATAATTATTATTCAAGTGAGCAGGTGTTAGATTATCTCGAATTCTGGAACCGATAAGTTTTCTAATCCTATTCTCTTTTGATTTTTCTGTTAAGTTATATTTAGATTATGCCTAATTTTATTGAGATTATTTCTAATTTTAGTTGATTTGTATTCTTTATTATATTAAAATATAGCTACTATTATAAATATATATTTATTATACTGATTTGGTGCGGCAGATAAGGAGTATTTGTTCATTTTTAGGACTAAAGTTTTACGAGAGAGCATATTTTGTACACCACTTTGATTATGATGAAATCTCCACTGCGTCTTCACTTGTGAATGTGGGCCAACGGCTGAACCATATAAATATTTGTATTGTTTTATTTTTCTTCTCTCTTTCTCAATTTTCTTTCTGCATTTTTCACATCTGCAAAGTAGATATTTTCTTCTTTTGTCATAACAAATTGGTATCAGAAGAAATTTCATATCAGAATAAGTCGCAGATTTCTAACAAAGTGATATCAGAGCAAATCTAATATTAGTGTAAGTTGTGAAATTCTAACAGCGGGGGATCAATCTTTCAAGTAAGAAAGCTGTGGAGTTCAATCACGGCTAAAATTAACATCGCTCTTATTGATTCATTTCGACCCATGAGTTATGTATAATTATTATTATTATTATTTTTTGAGAGATAGGTAGCACGCTACCCGTTTTGTTTATTTCATTTAGAAATAAACTTAGCTGGAAATGTAAATCAACTAGGATTCGAACTTGGGTCTCGGGTACCAACCACCAAGTCCTTTGAGAGTTATGTATAATTGTTGATGGCTTACAAATGCCTTAGAACCCCCATTCTAACATGTCAACCGATACACCCTTGTTATCCGAATGTTATTGCATACATTGATTGAGGAGATAATACTGAAAATTAAATTGCTACGGTATTTCTTAACACAATCTATATAAAAAGTGAGGAGCCGAAATGAAGTTAGCAGGTTTTGGTTTAATATACGTGTGTTTGAATTAGAAACAACTTGATCTATCCTGTTTAATCTGTTTATTATACAGTTTGTGTTCGGATTGACTCGCATAACCTGCTCGAACCGTTTAGATCGGCTATTTAATAAATTACTATAACAGAAATAGTTTATAGGGACACATTTTTTGAATACTTTAATTTATATAAGTGTTCCATTTATGCCAAAACTTTTTTAAAAAATTTATTAAGGTCTAAATATAAAGCCAAATCCAATTAAAAATAAAAAGTTTCTCTACTCAACCAACCACACCCAGCCCACTCAGTCTGATTACAAATAAGAAAGAAAGAAAAAAAAAAAATTATCACCATCTCCCCTTCTCTTCCTCCGCCGCCGCATTCGATGAGGTAGGGTTTCAACGGATGGAGTTCGGCTGCGAGAATTTCATAGGGATTGTAAAGAGCTACGATCATCACATATCCCTTTCACCATAGGTCGCTGGAGGAATGGGTGCCAAATATCAAGGCGGTCCTATCTATAGCGATTCCATATATAGCAACACTTTTAAAAAGTATCGGTAATTTAGCTAGTTGCACTTTTTTTTACCAGTATCGATATTTAAAATTGTCGCTATACACCGTTTTTGTTATAGTGAATGGGTTGATCTTGTGCTTTTAGACTTAACCTATTCATTAAGGTAGCATTTGGTTTGGGTATCCATTATTCATAATAAGGAGAAACAAGAGTGGAATAGCTATTTCCACCCTCCCCATGGAAGTGGAACAAGCTCAGTGAAAGCTTAAATCTAATTTTAATTATTTTATTAACTTACTAATTAATATAATTAATATATTTAAGTTATTATCTATTGCTTAATGTAATTAATTAATTTATTGTTTATGGTTAATTAGCTCATTAAGAATTAATTATTTAATGTGTTTATCTAATAACTAGTATTTATATTGGTCAGCTAATTAAATTAATTTCTTAACAAATCATCTAATTAACTAATTAAATAATTTACTAATTAATTAAAATGTTATGTTATATTTTATAATTAATTAATATAATTAATTAGTTAATATATTTTTCATTATCTTACTCAATATTCATAGCTAATAAATTTTTAATTTATTAAATTATTTTTATTTAATATTTTGATGTTAATTAATTATATAAAATAGTATTAATTTAAAATTTTAATTAATTTTATTCCCACTATTCGAATCTAACTATCCAAACAGTGTTTGCCTTATCGCCATGAACAAAATTTTTATCCAAACAAAAAATTTCCTCTAGTTTCTGCTTATATCTGAACGTAGAGCACAAGCACTATGAAGATTTGAAGAAGAAAGTATACAAAAGGATTGATGAGGAGTTGAGGAATAGAGCTGTCTGATCTAAGGAGTTGCTGAGGTTGCATGCAACTGAACCATATCCTACTAAGCCAATTCCAGCTATCGCAACAGTCCGTACAGAGAATAGAAGCTCAAAGAGCAGCAACTTGGAACATAATATTATTCAATCACCTTTCAGAGCAAACAAGGGTAAAGGACCTCCACCAGGAATTCATAGGCTATAAGAAATGGAAGAAAAACCAATCCCAACCCACGACATCAACAACCATAGTTGGATCAATTTCATCATCAGCATCGTCGGCATAAACTCCAGAATTGATCTATTTGGCGTGGAACTGATCATCATTGTAGCCATCCAATTCTTAGATCAAATTCGTCACTGAAGGTCGCTACTCAGTTTGGAAACAAATCTGGACTAGATTGACCCTTGGTAACACCACAATCATCAGCGCAGCAAACTAGATCTCCGAGATTGCAATCGGTAATGGATGCTACTAAGATTAGGCTGTTACTCAGATTGAGCTGTTACAAACTAGAAAGCAAAGACAAAAAAGTGGGAGATTGATAACTAAATTTGCAGTAGATAGGTGGAAGAGGATTAACATCAAATGCTAGACTAATGACATTGAAGGGTTCTGCAGGCAAATACACAACAAGGCAGTGGAAGATTATCAAGCATGATTTGAGGACTTAAGGGTCCAAAAACTAACGAAAATTCTAATTTGGCAAAGGCTTGCCTTGTGTGGGACTTGGTGAAGGGAGAAGTTAGGGTCTGTGCTTGAAATGCCTCACCTTTGTTCACTATCTTTGACCTATGAACAAGCCAAGCCATAGGAATCTAACAGAGACTTGGGTGTTACCTTGCGCACAAAAGAGAAATGCAAAGCACTTACCATGGTTATATCAAAACGGATACAAACTGTGCAAGATAGGGCGAAGGAGACCATCCGCTAACTAAACTTTATGTATGTTGTGCGCCGAACATCCCGACTCTTGACCCGGTCAACAATTCTCCTCGGGAAGATCGTCAGGCTGCGAAACGGCTGAGGATTACGACCCTCAAAGTATGCGCCCTTCGACAGATCAAGCGATTCGGCTGATGAGGGATCGAATCAGCAGGGTCCGAAACCTCTTTTCACTCTTCGGTTCGGCTGGATGAGCCGAATATGCAGGGAAAGTCGGAAATTAAGCCGGGAGATGAGCCGAATGGCTAGCACAACACAAAATCTGGTCGGCCCGAATAGCCGAACGTGACTTTCTATTGAATAGGGAATGGCAGAGTACAAGAACAGGGGAGTGATGCCCGTAGGGCAGACAAACTCCGAATATATTCTACAAGGGAGTGATGCCCGTAGGGCAGACAGACTCCAAGTATATTTTAGAAGGGAGTGATGTCTATGGGGCAGACAGACTCCAAAGATCTAAGTTACAAGAACTACTCCTAGAAAAGCAGTAAATGCGGAAAAGAAAAAGATTACATTTAGCTACTCCTAGAAAAGCGATAAAATACAGAGGAAATAAAGGTGGTCTTTTGTGCGCAGGGGCGAAGACGTTTATTGCAGGCTTCAAAGTTACTATTTATAGCCCACATTATTAGTTGGTTGAAAGTAGTTGGGGGGGAGTGGTTGTAACCATGATCGTGGAAGTTATACTAACTCCTCATGGAAGTTACGCTAACTCCTCATGGAAGTTACGCCCCAATCTTCAACCGTTCCCGCCTTCTTGTCCTTTAGGCGCCTTATTGCCGACTCCTGGTGTACCACGTGTCCTTATTGGCTCATACGTGGGTTAGGTCGGCTCAATTTTGGTATCAACAATGCCCCCCCAATAGTCTTTCGAATGAACATTCGGATGACTATTGGTGCCAAATCGACTGTTCAAAAGCACAGCCGAGACCCAAGCTTTAGTTTCGCTGGTCTTGGTCAGCTTTAGGAAAATGGCTCTTTATCATCCCAGCCACATATATCTCGGCTTCATCAGCCGATTCTTTACTTTTATTCGATTAGTTCGGCCCTTCTTGAACCGAATGTTTTTCTATCAGGAAATTCTTTTTAAAGGGAGTGGCTATATCTCGGCTTCATCAGCCGATTCTTCACTTTCACTCGATTGGCTCGGCTCTTCTTGAACCGACTGTTCTTCTAGCAAGGATTTCTCCTTGCCTTTGCTTTGATTTTTATATCGGCTCCATTGCAGCCGATCGTCCTCACTTTTCTTCTGAAATTGCTCGTATTGGGCAACTCGAACACCTAGATCAAATAGGTTAGAAAAATACTTATCTTCAAAATGGTTTTTTATCTTAAAATGTAGGCCATTTAATGCCATTTTGGCGAACTCTAATTCCGGCATTCTCATAAAGCACCGGGTTTTGGCTATTTTGAAACGGTCCAAATACTCTTTGACTGTTTCACCTGACATTTGTCGGTATAAAGCCAAGTCGGCGACCGATAGCTCCGATCTATAGAATCGCTCATGAAATTTTCTTTCCAATTCGTCCCACTCTTGGACGGAATTGGCTGATAAACTTGTATACCAAGTAAACGCCGTTTTAGTTAACGACGTATTAAATAATCGAAGTTTCAAAAATGAGTCAGCAACCGCTTCTCTACATTGGGCCGTGAACCGGGCTATATGCTCGACCGTATTCTCGGTCTCATCGCCCGAAAACTTGTCGAACTTCGGCATTTTCCAGTTTGCCGGATACGGATGCTCTGTATCTATGTTTGCTGGATACGGGGATCGAAAAACAGGCCACATAGCCGGCCTGGCCCCTACTCCGAAGGTATTCTGAATGACTTCCTCAATCTGAGCATACAGCGGAGCTTGTGCTTGAGCCGAATTTGGCCCTTGAGGAACTCCAGAATTCTGTATTGCAGGGTTCACTCCTTGCATATCATTAGGGGCCTGCCCCTTAGCTCTAGCCCCTACATTTTGGGGCTGGTATGCTGCCATCGGTGGAGGTGGTGGCAATCCCCATGTAATTTTCGGCTGTTGACCGGTATTGACGACGGCCGGTTTGTAAGCCGCTTGGAATGGTGCCCCCTGGTATTGGGCCTGTCCATTTACCGGTGTCGCAGGATTTTGCAACACTGGTGTCATCATAGGCCTTTGTAAGCCTGTCATTGGTTGCTCATTTCGAGTCAATAATTGCCCTATTCGTGCAATATTTTCATTATAGGCCGTGATAGCGGCCAGCACCGCGTCTAGTCGAGCGGTACTTTGATGGATATTTTGATCTAAAGTTTGCAGGACTAGGCTCATCTGGTCGAGTGCCTGAGTTAGACTCGGCTCTTGATAAGCCGATTGTCCACTAGTTTCTCATTCAACTGGCAAAATGCTTGACATTCGCCAGCATAGCCTGAATCACTAGGTTGATCACTCCCAGAATTTCTAGGAACAACCCTATTACGTAGATCATCAGCCATAATTTATATAAAATATAAATTTACCTAAAAATGTGTCCCACCGGGCGTGCCAAAAAATTATTGCGAGAAAAAAAAAGATTACATTTAGACTACTCCTAGAAAAGTGATAAAATGCAGAGAAAATAAGGGTGGTCTTTTGTGCGCAGGGGCGAAGACCTTTATTGCAGGCTTCAAAGTTACTTTTTATAGCCCATATTATTAGTTGGTTGAAAGTAGTTGGGGGGGAGTGGTTGTAATCATGATCGTGGAAGTTATACTAACTCCTCATGGAAGTTACGCTAACTCCTCATGGAAGTTACGCCCCAATCTTCAACCGTTCCCGCCTTCTTATCCTTTAGGCGCCTTATTGCCGACTCCTGGTCTACCACGTGTCCTTATTGGCTCATACGTGGGTTAGGTCGGCTCAATTTTAGTATCAAAAATGTAGTGTACTGAAATTGGTATACTATGTTGAACTTTAGCCAAACTGGATAAAATATAGTACAAAGTGATTTGAACATATTTGGAAATGAGTTTCGAGGGTTTCAGAATGAGTAGAAGTGGACTAGAGCTTCAAGGATTGAAAATAAGAATTTTTGAAAGTTTCAATTTTCAACTACCGGGCTCTCGGGGTTTGGAGCTTAACTTGAGGATTCAGATTTTTGATACGGTCCAGAGTATCAAAGTCCGAACTCTAGTGTAGAATTCAAATCTTGGCTATGAAAATCACTGGATTTTCTTATGGGTTTCAAACCCTGAGGTAAGGTTCGAACCTTGCCTAGACAAATAGTGACTCGGGTATAGTGTCCGGACCTTGAATACAGGATTTGGACCCTCAGCTTGCAGAATACCCAATTTGAGGGCATTCCGATAATTTTGCTGGGTCTAGCTATAAGAGCACATAGGTTTTTCTTCTTCCTTACTCCAAAACATTTCCTCTCACTCTCCCACACTCTCTTTACCTTTTTCTCTCTCTAGAAACTCCCCAAACCTTGCAAGATCAAGGATTGATCTACGAGGAAGTTTGGAAAGTGACTAAAAGACTTCTTGGAGTAAGGAAAAGTTTGGGAAACTCTGGATAGAGGTGAGTTCTTGGAGTTTTAAGCAAGAGTTTTGGGTTTTGAGCTTGGTTTTAAAATTTTAGCAAACCTTAGTAAATTTAGGCTACAAATAATAGAGATTTACCCAGAGATTTGGGATTTTGCCCTTATTTTGAAAAACCTTAGGTGAAGAGAGGGCTTTTGCCATGGAAGGGTTTAAAAATCTCTTTTTTAAAAAAATCTAATTAATAGGTAGGAGATCAAGAGGAACATCTTGATTTCTTAAAATAAAATCATTTGAGAGTTCGAAAAAGGTAACGAACCATTCTTGTTTAGGGCAAGAAAACTTAGAAGCAAGCTTGTAGTTTCAAGATAGAGGCGTAATTGCAAGTGACTACAAGTAATTAGGAGCTTTCACTACAACAGAATTAGGTTATAGGGACACATGTTTGGGACACTTTTGTGTAAGTGTTCAATTTATGCCAAAACTTTTTAAAAAAATCTACTAATGCCTAAATATAAAGCCCAATTCAACCAAAAATAAAAGATTACTCTACTCAACCCACCCCACCTAGCCCATTCGGTCCGATTACAAACAGAAAAGAAAAAAAAAGAAAAATCGATTAACATCTCCTCTTCTTTCTTCACTCAATCTACTGAAATCCTAGACGAAGATCCCTTCCTCTAGTCCTCCTCCGCCACCGCAGCCAACGAGGTAAAGTTTCGGCGGTTGCTAAATACTTAAATAAGTGTTGGTAAATTAGCAACACTCTTTTAGGTTATAGTGACACTCTTTAACTGTCACTATATACCTAGCGACCCCACATATAACAACATTTTTTAAAAGTGTCGGTAATTTAGCGAGCAGCATTTTTTTTTTACCTATAGCGATATTTAAAAGTGTCGCTATAGACCGTTTTTGTTGTAGTGTTTTTGAGGTGGATTGTGCTTGACCAAAGTGATTTGACTACTTCTATGTCTAAGAGTAGAATAACAACATGAGATTATTTATGGTTGCATATAGTGCATATGAATCAAGGGTATCTTATCTCATGAATAAATGGATGCATGCTTGTTATTTTAGCATAATACATTAAATCTTGTGAATATATGTGCATGCATGATATTCTAGCATAATGTAGGATAACTCATGAGTAATTCCATGTACGATCACTTGCATACCTTTATTATGGACTAAATAGTAAATCGACTTCTCTAAGGTCCTTAAAGAATTCAACACATGAAAGTATAAAATATAGTGCCATTGGAATATCAGTTGGAAACATAGTGGGTAGAATACCACTTGGTCATGAGAGCTTCAACCTAGAAAGATTGACAGTATAGGGTAATGGATCATTGTGACTATGAAAGAAGAAATTTCAGAACTCCTAACAACTCAGTTGCTGGAGGTAATCGACAATCTCGCCACCCGATGCCAAGAGGATAGCGGTGCTCCGTTCTATGCTAGAAGGATGGTGGTGTTTCGCTCTATACTATAAAGATGGTAGTGCTCTGCTCTATGCTATGAGGATAGAGGTGCTTCGCTTTTGATTGACTCAAATGTGAGTCAGGTGATATGACTAAAATGTGGAACCTAGTGAGTAAATGTAATTTACGTCACATGAGTAGGTTTCGTTACCATAATTAGAGGCATAAACTTGTTATTTCTTACACATTTATATATGTTAAATTAATCCATACTTATGTTCTTCTTTTGGACCTGGCGGGTCGAGCTTCTTGCTTGGGTGGCCGTACTCACTGGAACTATATTTATAGTTCTCATCCCAATACTTTTCAGGTCTATCCGCGGATGAGGTAGCGGAGAGAGGAAAGAGCGTAGCACAATAGATAGCGGCATTTTTCTTCCACATTTTGAAGTCTTTATAGATGTACCCCGATTTTGAACAATGTAAAGATGGGATATGAAAGTGTAAAGCTTATTTTGGATTGTATTTTGGATTGAAAAGTTTATATATGTAAATGAATGAATTATGAAATGTAATAGAAGTAGTATTTACTTTCGTTTTTTAATACTTTCCTTATGTAATTCATGTATTCAATTTCTATTTGGAATATGTTGCGTATACATGTTTGTGACGTATTGTGCAAATAGAAAAAATTCTGTCTGATCGGCGGGTTTGTTGCATGTACCCGATGAGTGCTTCCGTTGTGGGCTTAGGGCATGACACTTCATACCTCCAGAATGCAGCAAATTTATAAGAAAATTGAACAGTTCACTTGCTGGTCAGGAATGGAAATGGATATGCATCAATTAATGGAAAACTAGTGAAAACCCCGCGCTTCGCTGCGGATAAATATATTGACAAACATATAGTAGTATATAGCTCTGAAGAGTCATAAAACATATTGTAAAACATATATCTATATTGTTTGTCATAAAACATATAGTAAGAATACAGTATTAAGCATAACTTTTACGTAAATATAATAAATCAACAGTACAATAAAACATATAATATAAATACAGTATTAATTCTAAATCTTTAGATTATTTATGGCGAAATGAGGAAAATGAGGAAGAAAATGCTTAAGATTATTTTCCTTATACTTAAATAGAACCCAACTATCTTCCATGATAAATTACTGCAAGAAATTTTTTACTTAAAAAGTCAACTAAAAAGAGTTTTTATTTAAAAAAAAAGAGGTAGTTTGGGAGAAAAGAGAGTATCTAAAATAAAGAAGAAAGTACACACTAAAATTGAAGTAAATTAGAAGCTACGTAACCTGCAAAACACGAAAAACAAAGAAAAGTATATATATACTATTGCCCAATATTATTGCAGTTTTTGACTATGTAGTTTGTGTGGGTAAAAATTTCCTCCTAGCATGAACCTCGGCTGGTGCTTCAGTGGGCAAATGGAGAAGAAAATGCTCAAGAGTTGTCTCATTCCCACACTTTAAGGGAGCCAATAATAAAAAAAAAGAAGCACAATTGATGCATTCCTCACACTTGAAAGAAGAGTAGAAAGTCAACAAAAAGAGCTATAAAAATCGAGACACAGTTTGGGTGGAGAGAGAGAAACTGAAATATAGAAAAAACCACACAAAATATTTGGAGTGAAACAGAGAACACATAAACTGCAAAACACTAAACACAAAGCAAAGTACATATTATTTCATGCCAAACCAAAACGCCATGCACAAAATGACTTTGCCGAAAACAAAAGCATGGACCGGTTAAGAAGCCTGAGCAACTAAGCCAGCTAGTTGGACATAGCATCAGAGGGATCTGCAGCAGGAGCAGGCAGTTCAGCAGGAAGACGGTTCACACACTCAACAATGGCATTATGGAGCTTGATCCGATCATCAACATATTCATCCTTCAATAAGTTATATTCCCAAGAAAGGTTACCATACTGTGCAGATAAAATGACATAATTGGTTGTTTGATGGTCATATAAATTTTTATGGAAGAGAGAGTCATCGTAATTAATATCTTTTAATTTCAAATCACACTCATCTCGAACAAGGGAACTAGGAGCTTGAACAACGAACAGTTCGGACAACAGTTTCACTTCGTGGAATCTGGAGATCCACATATCCAACAAATTTGCCTTTGATATCAATGGCCACTACAACTTATGGCACTCCTAGACCAAGCTGTTCGTAAACCTCGCCAAGCATACTAACATAAGAAAATTGGACAGTCGCCATTGCCCAGACTACAAGAGAAGGAGGTCAATCCTTTTTTTTTTCGTAAAGTGATGTAAAGAAGGAAGTAAGAAAACCAAAGCAAAGGATAAACTCAGGAAAACACCCAACCAGCAACAGAATCCGGAAAAAAAAAATGCCCAGACTGCAGGAGGAGGTCAATCCTTTTTTTTTTTTTGAAAAGTGATGTAAAGAAGGAAGTAAGAAAACCAAAGCAAAGGATAAACTCAGGAAAACACCCAACCAGCAACGAAATTCGGAAAAAAAAAAAAAATAAAGCAAAGTTCATGCATATTGTAAAAAAAAAAAAGAAAAGACAGTATGATCAATGGAGAAAAAGCAAAATCCAATAAAAAACACTAAGGGCCAACACGTAAATAAAATAAGTAGAAAACATTGAAAGCAAGAAAGTAATGAGGCTTAGATATATCATAGGCAAGCACATGTCACCTTTTATTTTTCATCATTAACTTAACAATAGGTGCAATGCCCTGCCAACCGTTCATCAACAAAAACTAACATTAAAAAAATGTTGTTACTACAAAGTGACCTGAATCTAAATCCATGACTTATTTTTGAAACTTGAAGTTTCTGGCTGTTGGTTGTGGGCTTATTACCTAAATCATTGAACCTTAGTATTAAGGAGTGAATAATAAATATGTCAAGTCAAATAGTAAAAAGTATCAGGAACCAAAGCAAAAAATATAACTACAACATGTAGTATCTTTATTTGAAAATAAGGAGGCTCGTATTGTAGCTAGAATCGAAAAAGTGCATTTTTAATCATGTGAGAATGCAGCACCAAGTATAATCAAAGGCTGTGAGATCAGGATAGGAAGAAAACAGCAGCAGAAACTCTCAATACAGCAAATCAAGGGGAATGAACAATAGTAGATGGTTGCACACGAATAGGCCATACAACTTGCAGTAGGTAGTTGTCTTTGAATGGGCCGTCCAATCTACTATAGCCATTTAGCTTTTTTAAACAAAACATAAAGATGAAGATAGACAGGAGATGTAAATATAACATCAGTGCAGTAGTCATCATCGCCTCTAAAAAAAGCAAGGAAAACAGTTTAGGAGGAAAAAAAAAGAAAAAAGAAAAAAAAAAGGATGAAGAAAAAAAAAAACAAAAGAATTTCAGTTTGGAAAGAAAGAAAGGAAGGAGAAAACCCAAGTAGAAAATCCAGCAAGGAAAAAATAAAGAAAGATCACAATAGGCAGTAATTTAGTAAACCAAATAAGACAAACAAATAACCACAGTAGACATTAATTTACATCTAAAACAGGTAGGCTCAGGTAAAGTGTGAGGAATGAACCAAACAAAAGTATTTTCTACATCATTCGCACTGCCAAACCATTCATACTGGGAGAGAAGAGAGGGTCAGAAAACAGCAAAGAAAAAACCCATTATAGTAGCATCAGCAAACAGACAGTGTCAGATGGCTTCCCTTGAGTAGGTCGTCCAATCTCGGCAAGATGGTTGCCTTCCTACAAAGAACCGAAGTAACTCGTCGCAAGCAAGAAAAAAAAATCTTTCAAGATATAGCAGGCAATTTCATAGCTCAAAGGGAGTACATAGCCACTTTTTTTTTTTGGGTGAAATACTTGTCATTATCGCCTCCAAAAACGACGAAATTAGATGAAGAAGTAAAGAAAGCCAGAATAAAATAGAAACAGTAAAAACCAAAGAGATAAAAAAGAGAGAAGCACGAATCAGGAGAAATCATTTTGGTCCCAAAATCAGTCTAGTTTAGTAAACAGTACAAAGTGAAGGCAAACAACGGACTATAAATAGGGAGGGGAGGAAGCAATATAATACATACAAAGAGGACAATAAATTTAATAAGTAACTGTAGAATTAGATAGTGAGGTTCTGTAGCCAATAAGAATAGTGGGGAAGAAAGATACCTAAGATTATAGGGATGGTCAGTTTGTACTTTAACTCAACTTACACTGCAGAGAGGCCAGTGCTGTTCTTATTTGGAAGAGGACATGCTATTTATAGACTCAAGCACACATAACAAGGACATAGAATTGTCCAGTAAACTTTAGATAATAGTTTTTTAAATATAAAAGTAGGCATGAATGATGAGAGAATCCACCATGATATCAACCAAAATCTTACTAAATCTCTTCAGTTTTTTCCTCAAGGCAGGGCTTTCTTGGACTCTGGTTGTGAATAAGGGTCATTTTTTTTTTTTTTTTTTTTTTTTTGGTAGCCCCTTTGAGAAGTAGGGGGCAAATAGATCTAGGGTTAGGAGCCATCCTGGCTGTTACATACCATCGCAGCCGTAGAAGGCCTAGGGGACGGACCAAATTCGGCAAGAAAAAAAAACACAGCAGATAGTAGGAAGGCGAGGGAAGAGATGGGTTACCTGTAGAGGCCAGAGGTATAAGGGTAGGAGTCACATGTAGACTCCACAGTAGGTATAGGTGCAGATCGCATACCAGCAAAGAGTTCTGGTCCGAAAGGAAACTGCCTTATTCCGTCGAGGTCGAGGAGAGAGAAACCTACTATCGATCGAAGAGCAAGAGAAAGGGAGGGATAGCGAGGAGGAGAGAAAGAGAGGGGAAAATGAGGGATAGCGAGGGGGAGAGAAAGAGAGGGGCGATCTGTTGAGTGTGAGAAGATGATAGATGGTAGAGAGAGAGAGCGGGAGAAGCAGCGCGTGAGAGAGAGAGGGAGAGAGATAGAGGGGTGATCGTTTCAAAAGATTGGTTGTAGGGAGAAAGAGTGGGAGATATGAGAAAAGAGAGAGAGAATGAGAGAGGGGGGCGATCAGTTCAGGGATAGAGGGATGGATGAGAGAGGGCACCGGCGAGACAGTGCGAGATAGAGAGAAGTAGAGAGAAGAGTGGTCTATTTGGGGAGAGAGAAATGGGTGATCGCTTTGGTAGAGAGAGAGAGAGTCCCAACCCGAGAAGGAGAGAGAGAGCAGTCGGTTTTGGGAGAGAGAGAGAGGGGCAATCACTTTGGTAGAGAGAGAGAGAGGCCCAAGCCGCCTCTAAACGCCACGTGGATTTAGGGCATCCTCCCAACGCCACGTGGATTGGAAGGTCTCTCAAATTAAATAGTGTTAGATTGTGATATTTGCTTAAGAGCTAAGGAGGGAAATAGGCCCAAATATTGTTACATAAGATTGATGCTTGAAGAATGGTGGTCCCACCCAAGATTCCACATCTCAATAGAAAATAGTATTTTACAAAGTGAATATAACTATTACTCTCCAACCCATGCCTCAAAATATTATGGAGGACACAAATTTGAGTTGGTGTAAGGAAAGGGGGCAAGTAGTACACATTTTTGAAGCAATCAAAGAAATCACAACAGAGAACGACACGTTTTGCTGATCTAAAAAGAAGTAAGAGTCTCCATGGGAGAAGACATGTATATTGAAAGTCACTATTCCATAGGCAACACAACAGAGCTATCAGAAGACGTCTAAAACTCCCACTTAATTACTCTGAACCAACCAAGTTTCTTGACATGAGGAGTTTCGACTGCAAGCAGCTTGCGACTCCCGAAAGCCTAAGGGTCGACCTTCACCTCAATGGGAATCACCATTCGTGTCACGACCCGGATATCACGTTCCCCGGGCACGCCGACAGATCCGCCGTATACAAAGAAATTTTCCCTGTATACGAAGCGTCAAAGAACCTGTAGAAAAACGATACTACAAACAGTAGCATAGAGCCGCTCAAAAACTAAATAACTGAGTTTCATATACATAGCTAGAATCCAAAATACAAGGCTACTCGCACTGGCGAGTTAAACAACTATGTACATAAACTCCAAAACAACAACTACCTGCAGTAGGGAAAAGCCTCTAGCTCTGACTGTCGGGTAGGGCTCTAGCTCACAACGCCCTTGCCTCGATCCTGGTCGGCGGAAGATGCAGCAGCCGGCACCTGTGGCTCTGCAAAACATAAGTAACAACTGGGCGTGAGAACTACTGTAAAAACAAGTAGTCCTCAGTGGGTACCGCCCAAAACAACATCGGTCACCCACTAAGTCTACAGAAGGGAGCAAGGATAGAAGGAAAGCAGGAAGCATACTCTACCGCTATCATCCACTACACTATCATGCTCTACACTAACCAACTGTAGGAAATGTCAAGTCTGACCCAATCCAAATCGGGACTGTAAGCATACCCGTCCCCGGGACTGTGAATACACCCGTCCCTGCCCCGTTGCGACTATCAGGCTCTATCCACACTAACTGGTCCGTGGAGAGCAAGTCCAACTGGCATGAGCGACACCAACGCAAAAGCACAAGCCTGACTCCGGAGTGGCACTCGTGGGCGCTACCCAACCGAGTATGCAGCGTATCTCTGTCGAGCTCAATCAGGCTCCAACTAGCCAAAGTCAAGTAATCGACTCAAACTGGTCTAACAACCAACAGGTAACGTGCCCTCAGCACAATTTGACGCCAAAAAGGCGATACGGGTCCACCATCAATTCTGACGGCACCCAACAATCCGGAACAACCTGAACGACCCTGTAAAAATCCACTCGGCACACCAGCACGAGCAAAAATATATTCTAAACTACCTGAAGTACTCGTCTCGAAGATACTTCGACAGTACAATTTAATATCGGCTCCTAGAGCTAAATCAGGCAGTTTAATCAAGTGACAGGTCCAAATCGCAGGTTTTCTCCTAATTCAGTTTCCAAGTCCAACATATATAATCTACTTAATTTATTACCACATGCTCCAAATTCAGATTTGCATTCTATCATATAATCCATGAATTCGAGCTAGAATAAATTATCAAAATAGAGATCTATACATGTTGACGATTATGAGCTTAGGAGTCAAAACCGATGTAACCCACCTCCAAAAAGCTAATCCCTAGCAGCGAAAGACTTCCACTGGTGTAGAGCGACCTGCTGGATCACCCGGAATCCGTCGAGTCCAAAAATCGAGCTAACTCTACGCCCTACACAACACAAGTCACCATTCAGCCCAGAAATTTCAGCAGTGAGGTACAACGGAGATTCGACCAAGCTAACCTTCACCGAATCCAGCAAGTAAGGGCTTCGTGGATTCCTCTCGAAGTCCCGAATCCAACGAACCAAGTCCCGTCGCAATCCGATGCTCCTATGTCGAGAACGAGCTGAAAAACTAACGGTCGACGATGGGAATCAGCAAACAGCACCTAGCTCGAAATGTCAATACTTGAAGCAACGCAACGGAACGCTCACCTCAACGGCTAATCGGTCAGCGACACGGCGTCGAGAACGGCAAAAACGCACCCTCGCCTAGCTTCCTCGCTGCACTACGATCCCAACCGTATCCCCGAACGGCTTCGCGGCGCGACGTCGGTGTCGAATCCGAGCTCCAACCGAACTCCTCCACGGTCAAACCAAGCTAGAGAGGGAGAGGGGAAAAAGGAGCAGCAATAGAACTCCTTCTCAAGCTCTCTACGTCTGTATAAAGAGGTCGGTGGAGTGGTGATACAAACGAGGGAAAGAATTACTAAATTAACTCTCTACCTACCCCCTTGTACCGGTACACGGGCTCTTGTACCGGTACAAGAGCCAACCCGAGAGCTGCTAATCCTCTGCGCGATGGTTGTACCGGTACAGCCACGCTGGTTGTACCGGTACAGCAAGCAGAGAAATCTGCAATTTTGCAGATTTCTTCGCTATAAGCTGCCCTCGCGTCGCACGGAGTCCGTTTTACGTCTATTTGACGCCAACGTGACTCGGACTTGTCCCGACACTCTCCAGAGCTGTCGGCAAGCCTCCACAGTCAAACACCAGGGATCTCACATCCTCCCCCTCTACAAAAAGTTTCGTCCGCGAAACTGAACGTACCTCTACTCAGGCGTCAAACAAGTAGGGATAGGCTTCCCTCATCACCGTCTCAGACTCCCAAGTCGCCTCCCGCTCATCATGATTACTCCACTGCACTTTCACATACGGGATGACCCGGTTGCGCAATTCTTTCGTCTCACGAGCAAGAATCCGCAACGGTCGCTCCTCGTATCTCAGATCCTCGCCAATCATAAGTGGAGTGAAGTCAATCACATGAGAGGGATCGAAAACGTATCTCCTCAAAGCCGAGACGTGGAACACATCGTGGATACCAGCAAGTCGCGGGGGTAGGGCTATCCTGTAAGCAACCGGTCCGATACGCTACAATACCTCGAAAGGGCTAACAAACCGTGGGCTAAGCTTTCCACGTACTCCAAATCGGCGTATCCCTCTGGACGGCGAGACTTTGAGAAAAACATGGTCTCCAACCTGAAACTCTAAGTCTCGTCTCCGAGTATCGGCGTAGCTCCTCTGTCGGCTCTGAGCTGTCAAAAGGTGTCGTCAAACGACTCTCACCTTTTCCTCAGCCTCAAGTAAAATCTCCGGTCCAAGTATCCTCCGCTCACCCACATCACTCCAAAACATGGGGGATCGACATCTGCGTCCATACAACGCCTCAAACGGAGCCATCTGAATGCTCGTTTGATAGCTGTTGTTGTACGCAAACTCAACCAGTCTCACATGTCGATACCACCCTCCTCCAAAATCCAGGACGCATGCCCTCAGCATGTCCTCTAGAGTCTGTATGGTCCGCTCTGACTAACCATCTGTGTGTGGGTGGAATGCTGTGCTGAAATGCAGCTGAGTGCCCAAGGCTGTTTGTAGAGTCCTCCAAAACTGGGATACGAACCTCGGGTCTCTATCTGATACAATCGACACTGGCACGCCGTGCAGCCTAACGATCTCATTCAAGTATAGCTGCGCAAGTCTCTCCCTAGACCAGGTAATCTGAACCAGTAGGAAGTGAGCAGACTTGGTCAGTCTGTCCACTATTCACCCACGAATCGGCGTCGTAGCCACCCTGCGCTCTAGCAATCCAACGACGAAGTCCATCGTGATGTGCTCCCACTTCCTCGGCGAACTGCAGAACTCTGAAGCTTGCCCCGCAGTGCACCTGATGCTCGGCGCCTTCACGCTGTGCAAAGTCAAATCACTCGAGCACATATCTGCAAGTCCCTCTTCATTCAGGCCACCAGAATGTGCCTTAAATCCTTATACATCTTGGTTCCTCCAGGGTGAAACCGTATATCGGGAACAATGATGCCTCTCTCAAATATCCGCTCCGAACCTCCGGATCACACACTCACACAGTCGTCCCTGTACCGTAGTACTCTCGAACTGTCCAAAGCAAATCCCTCACTCAGTCTGCCCCCTGTCTAGCTGCTCTCTATAACCCTCAAAAAGTGCGGATCCTCACCTCTGTTTCTCTCTGGATCCTATCCAACAGAGTGGGCAGTAGTACTAGAACATCAGCCTCGCCGTAGACCCAGGGTACTATCTCGAGTCCCAGCCGCTGTAGCTCCTCGAGTATGGGTCTTCTGCTCCAGTAATCCTCAAACTCAGGCTCTGCACTGACTTTCTGCTCAACGCATCTGCCACCACATTCGCCTTGCCAGATGATACTGAATACTAATGTCATAGTCCTTCAGTAATTCTAACACACCGGACTTGGCCTCAGATTCAGCTCCTTCTGTGTAAAACAGATACTTGAGACTTTGATGGTCGCCTGAAAACCTCGCAGTGCTCGCAGTAGGTAATGCCCGCCAGAGCTTCAAAGCAAAAACCACCTGCGCAAGTTCCAAATCATGCGTAGGATAATTCTTCTCCATAATCCTTATAACTCGTGAAGCATAAGCAATCACCCTACATGCTGCATTCACACGCAATCCAAGTCCACTGTGCGATGCTCACTGTAGATCACGAAACCCATCCCCCATCACCCTGGAAGAGCAAGTATAGGAGCCGACGTCACCTCATCTCAACTCGTCAAAGCCCTCTGACAGTCGTCGCTCCAGACAAAACGAATCCCCTTCCGCGTCAAGCGGTGAGGGGTGTGGAAAGCTCGCAAAACCTTCCACAAACCGACAGTAATATCCTAGTCCCAGGAAGCTCTACCGTAGTCACAGTCCCGGTCTCTCCGCCAATCTCGAATCGCTTCAATCTTCTTCGGTCCACTGCTACGCCCCGCTTAGAAATCACGTGGCCCAAGAAAGCGACACTCCCGTAAGCCAGAACTCGCACTTCTTCAAACTTGGCATAACAACTTCTTCTCTCGCAAAAGCTGTAGCACAATCCTCAGTCTCCTTGTGCTGAGCATCACTCCGGGAGTAAATCAAGAATTCATCGATGAAAACTACCACAAATCTATCCAAGAACAGCTTGAACCTCTTTCATTCAAATCCATGAATGCGCAGGGCATTCGTCAATTCAAAAGGCATCACTGTGAACTCATAATGCCCGTACCGAGTCAGAAAAGCCGTCTTGGGGACATCCTCGCCTCACCCTCAAGCTGGTGGTAACCTGACCTGGAGATCAATCTCGAGAAGACATAAACCCTGCAGGCTGATCAAAAAAATCATCAATGCGCGCAAGGGATACTTATTCTTGATGGTCACTTTATTCAGCTCCCGTAAGTCCACACATAACCTGAGGAACCATCCTCTTCTTTACAAATAGCACTGGCGCCCCAAGCGAACACTGGGTTTACAAATCCTTTATCCATCAAATTCTGAGCTTGCCTTTAAGCTCTCTCAGCTCTACTGGCGCCCATCCGATAATAAGGTACGTTGAGATTGGTGGGCAGTTCCAGGAACTACATCAATCACAAAACTCAATCTCCCTCTCCGGCGCAACATAGTCAACTCAGGGGGAAAATACATCCGGAAACTCGCGACATAGTACTGAATGTCCTCAATCCCGGTCCGCCACGTAGATACCTCCACAAACAGTCGCTAGAAAAGTGACACATCCACTACTCAGCATCTGCCGCCCTCGGCCGAAGATATCCAGGTGGCAAACAACGTGCTCCTGCAGCCTCTGAAATGAACTCCTCCTGCCTGGCTCGCGGAACGTCACCGTCCCGCTCCACAGCCGAATCGTAGCATAGTACCGCCCAGCCAATCCATACCGAGCACGACGTCAAAGTCCTGCAGCTGCCATAACACAACAGGTCTGCGGGCATGACCCACGAGTCCAACTGTACCGGACACGACCAACAACACTCTGGCAACCTGTAAAACATGGTCCAGGAATCTGCACCTTCTCGTGCCTGTGACTGCCCCTAACTCTAAACGATGCAACAATGCAAACTCGACTAACAAAAGAATGCGAGGCTCCAGTATCAAAAAGAGTACGAGTACGAATGCCGAAATATCAAAGTGATACCTGCCACCACTCGTCGGCTACTGTAGAGTCCTCCATCTGACTGCATAGACTCTGCCACTCGAGCCTCTGTCGTCGCTCAACCTGTCGGCGGCAACTCGGACGACCTATCCTCCTGGCGGTAACTCGTGCTGCTCTGAATGACTGGTGAGTGCTTGGTGGACCGAAGCTGATGATGGTGGCTGAGATCTGCTCTGGACAGGCTGCTTCATGTGTCCCGGCTGACCACAACCCGTAGCACCGCCTCCCTCTGCTCACACTGTCTGGCCAAGTGTGGTCCTCCGCAGATCACACACTGCGGCGTCCTCTCTGGCTGTCCTCGCTGACGGAGTCTCTGGATCGCTGACGTCCCGAAACCACGCGCTGAGAACGCGATCGTTGGAGGCCTCGGCGGACGTCTGCTACTCGACTGGCCTCCGTCGTCTGGAGCTAGGCGCTTCCTATCCTGACTCTGTCCGCGCCCCTGAGTCCTCTCCCGCATCGACACCTCTCCTCTCTCCCTCCCATAGTGCCTGCTCAATGACGCGTCAAAGTCCTGACCTCTGCGCCCTAACGAACCTGAAACAGTCGGTCTCAAACCCTGCTCAAACAAATAGACCCTATGTGCCTCATCTCTGGTACAAACGAACACAGTTCAGGAGTCTAGTAAACTCCCGAACATACTCCTGAACTGTCCGCTCGCCCTGCTGATCCTCTCAAATCCTCCTCAAATCTTCTGTTTCATGCTGTTGGAAAATACATCCCACTAACAGCATTCCCAGAACTCATCCCAACTAACTGCGCCGCCACCAGTCCTGATCTCGCCTCGCTCTCCTCACACCAGTCACGTGCATCACCTGACAAACAGTGTACTCCCTAGGTACCTGCTCCCCTCTGGAACGTACAGATCCTCTGGAATAACCTCTCCATTGCACTGACCACCATCCCTCAACAACCCAGGTCTCAGTGCCTCTGCCATCGAAGATCGGTGACTCAAATCGGCGATTAAACGAGCTAACCTCTCCGTCCACCGTCTGCTCCGGCCTCAGTCAACGGTAATGCCCTAGCAGGCGCAACAGGCGCTACTAGGACTGCTACTTACACGGAGGAACTGCTGCAACTGGAGCTGTCAACTGGAGTATCGGGAATGGTATAGTCTGCTCTGGTACATCTCGGTGCTGAACTCGGTGACTGAGCTATCTCTCACACAACCTCTGGCAACAACTCCCCTGCTGCCTCGTCACCTTCAGTCAGCGCAACCAACTGTGCACTCAGATCAGGGGTGCGCTAGCCTCAGGTCCGCACACTCGGCTCCACAACAGGTGCACTCGCCTCCGGTCTGTCCTTCTGCTGCCCTGCCGAGTACCTGCTCCATCTGCTCAGACTCCTAGAAGGTCCCGCACGATCCCGCAGCGACGGTAGACCTCGGCGACGATACATAGCTTAAAAGAAACAAGTCGGGTCAGATACCACCACACAACTCTCGACCCAATCAACGAAAGTCTGGAGGCGGTCCCTGTTTCCCTCCAAAATTATGTCGTCTGCAGCCAACATAATTCTCAAGGCCAAAAACAGGTACTCCTTCAATCACTCACACCCACTCTAGGAGGAGTTAGAACAAATAATATTGACTTTCGCATTAATATCACGTCTCTCGGTCTTGCTTTCCTAAGTTTGCCAAACTTAGGTTTCCTAGGTCCCAACGATCTATAGCAAAGCTCTGATACCAACTTAATCTGTCACGACCCGGATATCACGTTCCCCGGCAGCCGACAGATCCGCCGTATACAAAAGAATTTTTCCTTGTATACGAAGCGTCAAAGAACCTGTAGAAAAATGAACTACAACAGTAGCATAGAGCCGCTCAAAAACTAAATAATGAAGTTTCATATACATAGCTAGAATCCAAATACAAAGGCTACTCGCACTGGCGAGTTAAACAACTATGTACATAAACTCCAAAACAACAACTACCTGCAGTAGGCGAAAAGCCTCTAAGCTCTGACTGTCGGTGTAGGGCCCTCTAGCTCACAACGCCCTTCGCCTCGATCCCTGGTCGGCGAAAGATGCAGTAGCCGCACCTGTGGCTCTGCAAAACATAAGTAACAACTGAGCGTGAGAAGCTACTGTAAAAATAAGTAGTCCTCAGTGGGTACGGCCAAAACAAACATCGTCACCCACTAAGTCTACAGAAGGGAGGCAAGATAGTAGGAAAGCAGAAGTACACCTCTACCGCTATCATCCACTACACTATCATGCTCTACACTAACAAACTGTAGGAAATGTCAAGTCTGACCCAATCCAAAATGGGACTGGTAAGCATACCCATCCGGGACTGTGAAATACACCCGTCCCTGCCGCCGTGTGACTATCGGCTCTATCCACTCTAACTGGTCCGTGGAGAGCAAGTCCAACTGCCATGAGCGACCAGCGCAACCGCAAAAGCACAAGCCTGACTCCGAGTGGCACTCGTGGCGCTACCCAACGAGTATGCAGCGTATCTCTGTCGAGCTCAATCAGGCCTCAACCTAGCCAAAGTCAAGTAATCGACTCAAACTGGTCTAACAACCAACAGGTAACGTGCCCTCCGCAACAATCTGACGCCAAAAAGCGATACAGGTCCACCGTCAACTCTGACGGCACCCAACAGTCCGAAACGACCTGAACGACACCCTGTATAAAATCCACTCGGCGAACCAGCAGAGTGTAAATACATTCCTAAACTACCTGGAGTACTCGTCTCGAAGAACTGGCGACAGTACAATTTTCTAACGGCTCCCTAGAGCTAAATCAGTAGTTAAACTGGTGACAGTCCAAATCGCAGGTTTTCTCCTAATTCAATTTCCAAGTCCAACATGTATAATCTATTTACTTGATAAAATATGCTCGGAAAATTCAGATTTTACATTCTAAAGATATCATGAATTTGAGCTAACAACTATTGTAGAATTATACGATTTATACATGTCGACTAATAACACTTAGAGAGTAAAACCGATGTAACCACCTCAAAAGATAATCCAGGCAGCGAACGAAGCCTCGAACAGGACAACCTCTGCTGGATCAACTAGGGACCTCCCAAGTCCGGTGGACGAGCTAACGCCAAGCTAAAAAATTAAGGATCTCAATTCAGTCCAAAAATTCACAGCAGCTGAGTAGAAATGGGATTCGACCAAACTAACCTTCACCAAATCTGGCAAATGAGGGCTTTGTGGATTCCTCTCCGAAGTCCCGAATCCAACGAACCAAGCCTCGTCGCGATCCGATGCTCCTACGTCGAGAATGAGCTGAAATACTAACGTGCTGCAGTCACGTGATTTCAGCAAACAACAATTTACCGAGTTGAAGTAGTAAAAACTTACCCAAAATCCAGGGAAATGCTGAATTACTCACCTCGACAACACCGGGCACCGCTGCGACAGAAAAACGGCGAAAACCTCCGCTCGCCCGGCCTTCTCGCGCTACCCCGGCGTCAAACACGAGCTCGAACGACTCCGCGGCGCGACGTCGACGATGAAATCCGAACTCCACTCGAGCTCCACCGTGCGCAAGAACCCAGCTAGAGAGAGAGAGGAGAATAAGAAAAGCTTCCTCTCTCTGCTCTACACCACACTATAAAGAAGGAGAAAAAGGGGTGATACAAACGAGGGATAAAATTACCCATTTAGCCCTCTACCTACCCCCTTGTACCGGTACACGGGCTCCTGTACCGGTACAAGAGCAAACCCGAGGGCTGCTAGTCCTCTGCGCGATGGTTGTACCGGTATAGCCACGCTGGTTGTACCGGTACAGCAAGCAAAGAATGCTGCTGTTTTGCAAAATTCTTCGCGATAAGCTGTCCTCGCGTCGCACGGAGTCCGTTTTACGTCTATTTGATGCCAACGCGACTCGGACTTGTCCTGACACTCTCCAGAGCTGTCGACAAGCCTCCACAGTCAAACACCAGGGATCTCACAATTCGTGCCGCTACCTGAAGAAGATGGGCGATCGAAGCATGGTGAAGCGACAAAACAAAGCAACTCAAGTATTAGAAAAGAAAAAAAAAAAAAAAAAAAAAACTAGAAGAAGAAGATGCTACTTGGAGAAGTAATTGGGTATTCCAAACCCACTTCCTTAATACCCCATCCTTGAGGACAAAGATGGATTTAATGGGAGGGAATTGTAATAATTTGAGAATAAAAGGAAGATTAGCAGAAGTTAAGTAGATTAATAGTAGATAGAGGAAATAAAAAAACAAGAAGTAGGATCTTAGCTTCATTCATGGTGAGTTGGGTCCCCGAGAGGAAGGAGAGGATCTATGGGGTGGAAAAAGGTAGGATCTAGAGATACTTATGGATTGGGCAGTCGAAGCTGAAGACCCACTCCATTTCTTAATCAACTAGTGATTTATACTCGAGACTAGTTGAAGCCCATAAACTCTAATGAAATAGGCCCAAATAGTCCATCTACCATTTTATTTCACTTTATAGTCGAGTCTTGCAACTTAATTATTTGTATGTTGCAGTCTATGTAGAGAGTAGTATAACTTGTCACGGGGTTAGCATTTTCGCCTTGAAAATCCCCGCGCGGTGCCCAAGTGTCGCACACCCGAGCCAGCCTTCCCAAGTCCTTAACACGGACAAGTCTCCCAAACTTCACAGTGGAATTCCAATTCAAGCATTTTGCCAAGCTTGCTCCTCTGCGAGACTTATAGCTCGACCCCTCGCATGTAATCGAACCCTTCGTCAGACTCCTCGAGTCCCCAACGAGCAACCCCAATACTGAGGTTGGCCACCAAGCTAAGTGCATCCCTTTTCGCCAATCGAACTCTCCTCGAGAGTGCTCTATAGCCGAATGCCTTGTTGCCTCCACCGCTAGCCCGAAGGACATCATAAGCTCTCCCCCAACTTGTCCCATATGAATACAGCCAAGCGTCTCGCCTCTCACGTGTTTCGTTCCAGCGATTTAATCTGCACGCCTTTAGCGTCAAGGTCCGGGCTTCGCAACATCGCATGTCATGAAGGGCACTCATGAATATAAATCCTTTTCTGCTACGTCTCGTGCGCCTAGAAACGCCCATGACCATACTGCATATGCGGCCTACTCGCTCGGTCCAACAGCATCCATTCGATAAGCTATCCTAGTGTGCGCCACAAGCTTGCCTGTCTCCCAATGCCAGTGACTAAGCGTGACACCCCGCACGCCCATGCTTCGCACTTTCGTGCTTCGCATCGAACCCGTGTGGCTCTCGTGTCCCATCGCTTCTCGCAAGGGAAGCCAACAAGTCCACACCGTGCTTCTCAACCGTCCAATCGACCCTCACTTTTCCATGGCGCTCCGCGCCCTTGATCCCCATCATAAGGCTCCACCCCAACAAGTCGGCCTCACCCCGCTTTGCTAGCCATCTGACCCCTCCATGGCTCGACCACGCCTAGCCTCCAACGCCATTAGTCCAGTCTCTCAATGTTCACTTTACGAATACCAATACTGCTTGCCCCATTGGGTTCCGCCCCTCGAGTCTCGTAGGCACCGCGTCCTATGAACTCTCCTTCGACGTGCATTTCTTTAGCGATCCTATTGAGTTCAGCCTCTTTAGTCCTTTATGGGCGCCATGCCCTACGAATCCCCACTTGGCACACTTGCCTTCGCAAGCCTTGCCCTTTACGGCGGGCCATCCATCACAAGACTATCCCTCATCCGCTCGTTCGCTCCACTACAAAGATCCAAGCTGGTATAAGGTAGCGTAAGCGATCCTAGGAGGAAAGCCTCCCGGTATTTCCCGCTCCGTAATGTCGTCGACCTCGCGTCTTTGACATTACCCTAGACCCGTGTCCCTTCAACCGTCCAATACTCGGTCTCATGAGATGTTAGGCTTGGCCACTCCACTAGCTAAGGGACGACCCATATCCTATGGGTCGATGGGGGAGTCGAGGCCAATTACGAAGTGTCCACCCCTCTTCTAAATACCTTACCAGGCATCCCCCTATTTGGCACCTCGGGGGTACAAAGGTGCTCACCGAGAGGTACGTTTTAAGCCCCCGTATGGGGCACCTATTTTCTTGCCATGGCATGGGCCATTGTGTTAGAGAATTGCCTCCGTTGACTTGATAGCGACTTCAACCTGACAGAACGTCTCAACTCCACAACTCCATAATTTCGTCAACCCAAGTGCCTACCAAATGTGCCCTCCAAGGATGTTACGATCGAGTCAAAGCGATCGACCCGTGACAAGCTCCCCGACTTGAACCATCGACATCCTCGTCGATGCTCCACCACTCTTTTCAAACTCCGTTGCTAGCAGTACTACTCTTCCAGACCAGAGCCACCCACGGCCTTGGCATCTGATGCCACGCTGACCTGCCATCAAGTTCGTCCACTCAACAATGCTTCTATAAAGCCTATCGGTCATCCTCGACCAAACACTTCATACACACATTCTGTCTTTCCCTAGGTTAGAGCTTCTTAGCCTTAGTGCCTCACTCACACCACACTAACTCCTTCACGGAACCAGAATTCGCAACTCATAATCCACCGGATTGCAAGATTATACTGACACTTCTCCATAACTTGGTTCTCTCTATCGGAGCTACTTGGCCTCAACGCCCACTCCGCCTTGACTTAATTGAAGTTCCTCGAGTCCAGTAGCCAACCTTATGACTCCTTTTTATGGAAATAGTCCTCTGACTAAAACTCCTTTTCTGGGATTCAAGGTCATATGTCCATCTCCCTTGGAACTTAGGGGTCAGACTCCAAACGCCCTCCTCGTCTTGGAGCCCTCCACGCGAATTAGCCCACCACTTGTCTTCGCCTTTGCCCTCATATACCTTGATAACAACGGACTTCATGCCTCTTATAGGCACAGACGGCAGATCCTCGATCCGACATTCCCATCTCTACACGACAAGTCCCTTCTCTCGAACTCCCGTACACAGTGTATTAAGAATCCTCATCTTATTGGATCTTATAAGTACAAGTCTTGTGGGTATTACTGCCATTCTTATGCTCTCTCCGCAAACAACTTTTGCCATACCAATGCCTCCACAATCGCACAACGTCGAGTTCTCTCCATGGTCTCCTAAAGCCTTCAAGTCTTTTATCGGAACTAACCAGCCTCGACTACTTTTCGCTTTACTGACCACGGACTCTTGTCATGCCTCCTGACTGCTTTGCATTTACACTACTTGTTGATGCTCAGTACCTTTAACCTTTGTCCCACAAGTCGCTCAAGCTCCTCTCCATTAGGCTTTTGCAGAATTCAACTTTGATTCACAATCAAAGTCTTCGGCCAAGTTCGAGCCTATCGGACGCCTTGTCTCTTTTCGCTCGCAACTTGCCATCTCCCAACTCTAGGGAAACCGCCCTCATGATGATCACTGAACGGAACTCAGTTCACTCTCTGCTTAGTTTGAACCGCAAGTCTGGTTGCCACGGCAATACCGCTACCCTGCGCGCACCGCCCTTGCAGAACTTCGATACCTCGACCCTCCCCGCAATTGTGAACTGCCCATACTCCAACCAGCACTATGTTCCAGGGTGAATCCACACAAAGCTCAACCCGACTAAGGATGTCTCATCTATTCAACTCATGAACACATTGTAAAGAGCAACCGATCTCCACATCGGCCTTCTCGCACCAAGAGAAGTCCTAAGCTCTGCCGCAATCCTTTGGTCCCCTTCACAACCTAGCCCAAAGCCTAGCTGTTACTACTATGGATTCATCTGCCTAGAGTTCTAACTTGAGCTTCACGAAGCGAACTCTTTTACCACATGTGTTATATCCCACTTCATGTCATATACGAGCTCCGTCACCAAGTAATTGCACATGGGAACCCTTAATGACCAAATGTGCTCCTCCACTCTGAGTCGCACCCACTACCAAGCGCACTCAGATTCCACCGGCATTCTCAATGCCCAACATTCCGCTCTGCTAGTTCCAGTTCTGCTACAACCTTCACTATTCCCACAAGCGAAACCCATGTCATCCATCCATTGGACACATGTATGCTACCCCGAGCCACCAACGCTGTCACCGCTCGAAGCTAGCCTTACCACCTCACTCCACAAGTTAAGGTTCCAACCTCGATCCATTCACTTGCACAAGGATGCCTCCTCCTCTTATTTTATGGGCACACTCCGAAGAGTCATCGATCTCCCTATCGATCATCCTTCACTAAGAGAGAAGTGCTGGTCCATCGAGCAGTCATTTGATATTCCCGCAACTTTGGTCAAAGCTACTCCCAACGAAAACTCCTTACCCGTCAGACTTCAAACTCAGCATACACGAAGTAAACTCTTTCGCCAAGGATGTCACCGCCCAATCCATATCCTTTCGAGGAGCACCATCGTTGAGGATTCACATTTAGGATTAATACATCTCCACCTTATGTACTCCCCCACCCTAAGTCGTAAGCACCCCTGAACAACTCAGGTTCCTCGGGCACTCGTAATGCCCAATTCCGCGGCAACCCCAACCACGGACCGCAAGCTGATTCTTCCTAATCATTGCCTCATCGTCTGCCACACGACTGAGGACTTAACTATTTCTCCATCCTAAAAATGACTTGGAAATCCTCTAGGAGTACCAACATGAACTTGGCTTTCACCCGACCACGAGTCGACACCAACAGGCACCTCCCTCATAAGAATTAGTGGGTAGCGCCAATATCGATTATAACTCAACTCTGCACATCTCACAAGCGAAGTATTGTACCAATGCATTGTCGGCTCCAAGTACCTTCGTCAGAGTGACTCTGCTCACTCCAACTTCACCGCCAAGGTCGCACAATGAAATGAATTAAGTTTCTTCTTCCCCAGTTAATTCTTCCTTCTTTCTTCTCCCATCTCCTCTTCTCTATCTCTACTTTAATCCCAATATGATCTGTCTCTCTCTCTCTCTCTTTCTATTTTCTCTTTTTCCCATTTCTCTCAACTAATTACCTTAAATTTTCAATCCGTGCCTCACCATCATCCTGGTCGCCATCCACGTCTTAGGGCGGTCTCATCACCGATGGGTTGTAGCAAGTCCGAAACATTACAGCTTCAGAAAAAAAAATAATATAATTCGGAAAAAATAAAGTTTGGTAGTTTGATGTATATAAGGAAAAGCCCCTTAAGTAATAAAAAAAAAACGTAAGAAAAATAATAAAAAAATAAAAATAAAAACTGAATGCTCTGCATGACCTAATATGTGGCAATAAGTTATGTATTGTATATTAGTATCACAATAACGACGTTGATATGACCCGACGTTGATATTTATAGTATATTTTATAATTAATTAATTAATATCTTATACAATATTCATAACTAATAATTTTATTAATATATTAAATTATTTTTAATGAATAATTGATATTAATTAAGTAGATAAAGTATTATTAATTTAAAATTATAATTACTTTTATTTTTGTTATTCCAATCTAATTATTTAAACACTACTTATTTTATTCTCAGAAACAATTCAATTTTCATCCAAACAAAAACTTATTCTAGATCCTGTTTATGGCTGAACTTATACTTATTTCTAAAATAAACAGTTTTTTCTTATATCCGAACTAAACGAAATCTTAAAAAATTAGACAAGAAAAAAGAAACAATATTTATCTTAAGACTATAAAATATAGTCTTATAAGAAAAATGCTAGGTGTACATTCCAAAAAGATAGTGTATATCTTACACTCCATATCCTGCATTTAAAATTTTTTTTTTGAGAACTTTAGTATTTTAATAAAAAAAATAACAAAATATGAATGCAATAATGGCCCTTCGATGATGGAGTGTAAGATATACACTATCTTTTTGGAATGTACACCTAGCATTTTTCTTATAAGACTATATTTTATAGTCTTAAGATAAATATTGTTTCTTTTTTCTTGTCTAATTTTTTAAGATTTCGTTTAGTTCGGATATAAGAAAAAACTGTTTATTTTAGAAATAAGTATAAGTTCAACTATAAACAGGATCTAGAATAAGTTTTTGTTTGGATGAAAATTGAATTGTTTCTGAGAATAAAATAAGNCTTCGTTCATGCATTGAATGAAATTACTGGATAACTTCTGGTGTACTCATTTTGCTTTTAGGAATGACAAAAAATAAAAATTAGTGGGTAAACTTCAATTTGTCCCTCTATGATTTAGCTGATCATGTTTACTTTTGTACTCTGTTGCTCATTAAGTGGTTCTTAATTATTCTATAATTTTATCATTGTTTTTACCGAAAAAAATTTACTATTAAATAGGATAGCAAAACAAAATATTTTGATAACCATGAGATGGTTAAGTTTAAATTTTTGAACCATAGGGTGTGGTAAAGTAAATATATGCTAATCTATTTTACAGTTAATTAGTACAACTCTTTGAATCATATGATGCCAAAGTGAAAATAAGCTAAGCCACCTACCGCAGTGTGGAGGGGAGGAGGAGTTAACCCAAAATTAATGAGTAAAAGATATGAAATCTCTTTTATAAAGTAATCTAATTAATTTGAAAAAAAAACAATTTCTTATACATTCCCACAATTTTCGAGAGTAATAGGTATCTTAGTAAATTAGTCGACTCTACTCTACAATATATGCATGGAAGAGCGATTGAAAAGTAACGGTTCTAGATTAAGTACTACGATTTTTAATTTTAAAAGAGACAAAATAAATATTTTTATAGTGAGAAATTTATTATTTTAGCCTCATTTTCGTAAGATTTTCTAGTAGATCATGTAGGGGTGGCAATCCAGCTCGCTGTTCGCGAGCTAGCTCATGTTCGGCTCGAAATGAACTCGAGATCGAATCACTCGTTTAATGAACGAGTCAAACACAAGCTCAATTTTTTGACTCGTTTAATAAACGAATCGAATACGAGTTGGAATCAGCTCGCTCGTGTTCGGCTCGATAACGGCTCGAATACATATATTTTATATTTATATAATTTATTTAATTTATATTTATATATATAAATAAATAATTATATATAATATATATTTTTATTATTTAATTTTTAGCAAAATAAAAATATAAAGACGAGCTCAATTATAAAAAGACTCATTTATATGTAAAATTTTAATTATTAGATCAAAATCTAATGGGTATGATTTTATAAATTTATTTTTTATATATATTCAATCTAGTCTTTTTAACTTATTCTTTGTTGGCCAGCTCGTGTTCGGCTGAATTTTTCGACTCGATACTTTAACTAGCCAGCTCGCATTCGGCTCATTTATTAAACGAGCCATTCGATCTCGAGCTCATTTCGAGCCGGTCACGAGCTGGCTTGCGAATAGCAAGCTGGATTGCCACCCTTATATAACGAGCCGAACACGAGCCGGCCCCAGCTCACTCGTGTTCGGCTCGTTTACACCCCTAAGATCAGGTGGCAGAATCTTCTTCAACTTATCCCATTGTTTTCCTCGAAGGGCCTACTCGATCCAATAAACAGGAAGGGAGAGAGAGACCTTAAAGTTGAGAATAGTGATAGGTGGGTAGTGACGCAAATAACTCCACAAATGGGAACGGATAGGTACATGAATTTGACGGCAATAGCCAATAGATAACTCAAAAGAAAAAAACTTCTTGTACACGCATCAGGGTGTACAAATTATACCCCACCCATCCAATGGGTGGGGTGTGTGCACCAATCACATTAGTCACATTATGTGACTGGTAGTTAACACCCCATCTAATTAATGGGTGGAGTGAAGGATATACATTCGTGATGGGGTTGTAAATGTAGTATTGCTCAACTCAAAAATTGGACAAATTGCATATGAGGTCCCTAACCTTTTATTTGATTTTGAACTGAGTCCCTAATCAATGAGTGTCAATGAGCCGAACACGTGTTAGCTGGATCGGTCCGTATTCGACTCGTTCCATAAATGAGCCGAACAGGAGCTGACTCGTTCAACTGTCGAGCCAAAAAATTCAAATAGAAATGATATATATATATATATATATATATATATATATATATATATATATATATATATATATATATATAGTATAGTATGCTATATAATAATATATATATATATATTATAGTCCAGCTACTATACTATTATGAGTATGATGGCCCTCGTACTTATAAGTTATTTTCGATGATAGAGCTTCCGAATCGACGATCCACACTGTTAAACGTTATCTAGAGCATTTGAAACATCTAGAAATAAAATTTCATAATTTTTCGACATCATTTACCTTAAAATTAAAAGCTCACAAAATTGACAATTTTTAACGGCCGGTATGAAATACTTGCTAGTTTAACGCGTGCAAAAGAATCCGAATAGATTGAATTTTTGATAAAAAATTCTATTCACTACCTAGATAAAGATCAATAACTCTGATCTTAAATTGAAGGATCCGATCATCCATTTTTAAGATATCGTTCGATTTTGACCATTCATTTTATGCCTACTTGATGGACTTTATTATGATTTCAAAAAATTATGAAATCTATTTTCTAGAAATTTCAAATACTCTAGATCATATTTAATGGAGTGGATCGTCGATTCGGAAGCTCCATCATCAAAAACAACTTATGAGTACGAAGGGCCCAATACTCATAATGTATAGTAGCCCTACTATATATATATATTTATATATATATATATATATATATAAGAGAGAGAGGAGAGAGAGAGAGAGAGAGAGAGAGAGAGCAAGGCTGCTGTGCTCTCAGGAGCACGGAGGCCTTCGTGCTGCTCAGCCGTTTTCGATGATGAAATTTTCAAATCGACGATCGCGTCCGTTAGACTTGATCTAGCGGCATTTAAAGTTTATATATATATATATATATTATATATATTATATAAATATAATATATAATATATATATATATATATAAAATAAATTTTTTTTTGATCTTACGCCATTAGATTTTGATACAAGTATTAAATTAATATAGAAATGAGTTTTTTTATAATTGAGTTTCGTTTTATCTTTATATTACACTAAAAATCAAATAATAAAAATTTATATTTGATATATATAATTATTTATTTTTATAAATTATATGAATATAAAATATATATATTCGAGATGTTATCGAGTCGAACATGAGCGGGCTAATCCCAGTTCATATTCGGTTCGTTATTTAAACAAATTAAAAAATTCAGTTCGTATTCGGCTCGTTTAATAAACAAGCGATTCAATCTCGAGAACATGAGCTCGCTCACTGTTCGTAGCCAAATTTTCCCTGACCCTCGACGCGGTCAAAGGTCCTCCTCGGGGAGCCTGTCGAGGTGAAAACGGCTTCGGATAATGACCCTCGAAGTTTGCGCCCTTCGATTGATCAAACGATTCGGCTGATGAGGGATCGGATCAGCCGGGTTCGAAATCTCTACTATAGAATCGTTCGGTTGGATGAGCCGAATGTATAGAATGCACAGAAACTAGAGTCGGCTAAAGAGTCGAATAGATGAAAACACAAAGTATGGTCGGCTGAAAGAGCCGAATACCTTTGTATATTAATAAAACAGAGTGTGCCCAAAGGACATATAGACTCTGAAAATATAGTTTATAACAGAGTGTGCCCGAAGGGCATACAGACTCTGAAAATATAGTTTACAACAGAGTGTGCCCGTGGGGCACACAGACTCTAGAGATCTATCTTAAAAACTACTCGTAGGAAAGCAGTAAATACAGAAAAGAAAAGATATGAAAATGCGGTGATCTTCTCGTTCAGGGGAGAGAAAGACCCCTATTACAGGCTTTGAAGTTACTATTTATAGTAATATATTCTCAGCCTACAATATTGAATGGTTTTTAGTAGTGGGGGAAGTGGTGTAGGCATGATCTTGAAAGTTACACCCCACTTCTCATGAAAGTTATGGCCCACTTCTCATGGAAGTTACACCACACTTCTCAACCGTTCCATCCTAAACGCTCTTAACCTTCAGACGTCTTATTGCCGACTCCTGGTGTACCACGTGTCCTTATTTCTTTGCCTCATACGTGGGTTAGATCGGCATGTGTTAATTTTTTTTGGTATCAACACTCACGAACATCGTGCTATCTATCGCTCAAAAAAAAAAAAAAAAAAAAAAAAAAAAAAAAAAAAACACTCACGAACAGCGAGCTGGATTGCCAATCCCTACAAACCATGCATCAAATTGTTGTAATAATTTCAATTGAGTTCCTAGCCTTCTAATATTTCCAGTTAGGTCCCTAATCTTGAGTTTTTACATATTCTCTAATCATATATACTTTTATTTTCTGAAATACGTACATTTTATGTAACATATATACCTAAAATTTGACGATCAATATGTAAAAATTATAATATACCCCGATAACCATCATTTGTGAATATATCTGAAGAGTTTAGTTTATGTATAAGATATTATGTATTTTGAGGAGTCCGGCTATTATACTCTTATGAGTACGATTATCTTCGTACTCATAAATTTTTTCGATGATAGAGCTTCCTAATCGACGATCCATACCGTTAAACATTATTTAGAGCATTTAAAACTTTTAGAAATCAAATTTTATAATTTTTCGATATCATTTACTTTACGATCAAAAACTCACAAAATTGAAAATTTTTAACAGCCGGTATGGGAAACTTGCTAGTTTAACGGTATAAAAGAATCAGAATAGGTTGAATTTTTGATAAAAAATTCTATTCACTACCTAGGTAAGATCAATAACTCCGATCTTAAATTGAAGGATCCGATCATCCATTTTTAGGATGTCGTTCGATTTTGACCGTTCATTTTATACTTGCTTGATGAACTTTATAATAATTTTCAAAAATTACAAAATTTATTTTCTAAAAATTTTAAATATTCTAGATCATGTTTAACAGTGTAGATTGTCCATTCGAAATTTTCAACATAAAAAATAACTTATGAGTACGAAAGGTTCTATACTCGTAAGAGTATAGTAGCCTACTCGTATTTTGAGAATCTATTATTATCTAGGCATAAAGTAGCTTCTAAAATATACTGCAAACAAATATTTATTAGTGGCAATTGCTTATATACCTAAAAAAAGTTTCCGACTTTCTGATTTATCCCTTTTAGAAGGGTATTATTGAAAATACTCTTTTTACAATCCAACATATTTCAAATATACCCCAAGAGTTAAATTTTGTTAATAAACTATTAGCAATAACTGTTATCTGTATGAAATTACTATTTTGCCCTTTCCAATATACCCTTCCACCGTTACCTACTTTTCTTATTTGTCCTTAAGTGGGAAGTACAAAAAGTATTTTGATTTTTGATATTTTCAAATATACTCTTCTATCATCATCAGCATTTCTTATTTGCCCTTAAGCTAAGGTTAAAAAGGCATTTTGATTTTTTTTTAACTCTAGTAGATATTTAACTAACGTCTAACCCAAGTTAACTTAAGGGATGATAACTTTAGAGGTATTTTGAAATAACGGAGGAACATATGAGAGATATATTGGAACGAAAAAAAAAAGAAGTAAAGATAAATGAGATATTTCTAAAGTTTTGAGAGGTATATAGGCAATTATCCCTATTTATTATATGATTTGTAAGAATCAGTGTTTAAACTTTAACCATACTAGGTCGTTACTAAAGTGGCAAGTTTTATCTAAATTAAAAATGTTAAAATGGGAATAAGGCTGTCAACGAGCCGAAACAAGCGAGCTGGGGCCAACTAGAGATCGACTTGAAATTTTTAGAGGCTAGCTCGTGTTCGGCCTGAGCTCCTGATGAATCGAAAAAGCTTAGGTCGTGATCAAATCGCAATTTAACGAGCTAGCTTGTGTTTGGCTCATTAGCTTTGATTAGCTCACCAGGCTGAACTAGCTTGTTTACAACTCAAATCATTTACAGCTCCAAATTTAAAACTCAAATTGATTAATTTTAAAAGTTATTATTATAATTTTTTTACGTGAAATAGAATCCTAAAATAATACCGGTTACATATATCTCGATCTAATAGTTGAAATCCTACAAATAAACGGGCCTCTTTACATTTTTGTTGGGCCAAAATTCAACAGTAAAAATTTTTATGTGTAATTGTATATATAAATACAATAAAAATAATATATAAAAGTATATGCATTCGAGCAATATCGAGTCAAACACGAGTGAGCTGACTCCGGCTTATATTCGGCTCGTTAAGATATCGAGCGTTTATTAAACCAGTGATTCAATATCGAGTTTATTTCGAGTTGAACAAGCTTAAGAACAGCAAGCTAGTTTGTCGGCCTTAGATGGCAATGATTCAATTAAACAATTAGAAGAAATTAAGGACATAACTGCAAGAATTAGAAGTGAGGAGTCCATTTGAAACCTGACTAAAAGATCTGGATCCTTCCACATAATTTACCCAAAAATTCCTTCTCATGGTAGAGTATTGTTTTATATATATATATATATATATATATATATATATATATATATAGAGTTGACGGCTATTATGCTATCGGAAAGCACGGAGCCTTCCGTGCTTCCACCTTTTTTCGATGTTGCGACTTTCGAATCGTCGATTGGCTCCGTTAAACTTGATCTAGAGTATTTGAAGTACCTAGAAAATAAATTTTATGATTTTACGATATCATTTGCCTAGTGAATGAAGGGGCTCAAAATCAACGGCTGAAAATAAAAATCTTACAAAATGTAATAATATGACATTATAATTTTAAATCAAAGATATTGATCTTGTTTATATAGTATAAATAATTTTCTATCAAAATTTCACATGATTGAATATTTTTACACTGTTAAACTTACAAACAGCTCACTACGGCTATTGAAATTTGTTGATTTTGAGCCCATTCGATCACTAGGCAAATGAATATCGAAAATATAAAATTTATTTTCTAGGTGCTCCAAATACTCTAATCAAGTTTAACGGAGCCGATCGACGATTCGAAAGTCGCAACATCGAAAACGAGGTGGAAGCACGGAAGGCTCCGTGCTTCCGATAGCATAGTAGCCTCACTCTATATATATATATATATATATATATATATATATATATATTATATATATATAATATATAATTTACACTATAATACAAAAATTATTAATTAATATTATATACGTACACTCTAAAACACGAAAAATTCTAGTATGCAATGGATATATTGGTGACGTAGCGTAACAAATCAATCAAATGTATCCTTTTAGGGGTATATGTTCTATTATGATTGTAAAATATTATTTTTATTGTACTTTTATTTTTTTAAAAAAATGTAATTGATTTATTATTAATAACGCGGTGCAAGTGTGATAGTATAGAATTCCTCCTAAAACACATCAACCACATGTAAACTCCCAATGATGTCACTCGCTCTAGCTACCAAACAATTGGGTTACAATATATAAAAGTTCGATGGCATTCTCGAAATTTAACCCCTATTTTGAGGGTTAATTTGTAAGAAAATTTTAGAGCGAGGGGTTGCAGTGGCCCCGGAAACTAATGTCCGTACGGACGGGATCAGGATCTTCGGTTGTTGCTTGTGGGAGGGATAATTTTGCCGAGAAATAGTGATGTGGTCACTACGTCGGTGATCTTACCACCTGTTTATTTATTTTTTATGAAAAACTTTAAATACCACTCCTATGATTTTGCACTTTTTTACGTTAGTATTCTGCGGTTTAAAGTATATCAATTTAGTATGTTGTGGTTTCGCACTTTCTCACTTTAGTATTCTGTGGTTTAAAGTGCATCAATTTAGTATCATGTGATTTCATTTTTCACTTTCGTCAACTCCTCTATTAATATTTCGTTAAATTATATACAAAAAACTTCAGATATCCTATCTAGGTTAATTGAATATTTACCTTAGTATCCTTTAGTTTTAATTTTGTCATTGATTTTTTTTCCTCCGTTAATACTTCGTTAAATTATATACAAAAAACTTCAGATACCTTATCTAGGTTTATCGAATATTTACTTTAGTACCTTTTAATTTTAACTTTGTGACTGATTTAACGAAAAAAATTAGTGAAATGAATAATAAAAAGAGAAAAATGAAACCACAGAATGCTAACTTGATACATTTTAAACCATAGAGTACTAAAGTGAGAAAGTGCGAAACCACAGGAGTTAACTTTATACACTTTAAACCATAAGATACTAAAGGGAGAAAATGTGAAACCACAAGGGGGTATTTGAAATTTATCCTTTTTTATTGTTAAATTTTAAATATCACCCATGTGGTTTCACACTTTCTCACTTTAGTACCGTGTGATTTAAAGTGTATCAATTTAGTATCGTGTGGTTTCATTTTTCTCCTTTCATCAGCCTCTTCGTTAAAATTTCGTTAAATCATATAGAAAAAACTTCAAATACCCCACATAGATTTATCGAGTATTCAATTTAGTACCTTTTAGTTTTTTAACTTTGTCACTGATTTAACCAAAAAAAATTAGTAAAAGAAATAATGAAAAGAGAAAAATAAAATCACGGGTACTAAATTGATACGCCTTAAATCGCAGGATATTAAAATAAAAAAGTATGAAACTATAGGAACGATATTTTAAGTTTTTTCTTAATAAATAGTTGTTGATTTTCCGCACCTTATTTCTAGAGCTCGATCCTTGGATAGAGCTTCATAGATAAAATATTCTAAGAACATCTCGACATTCATCTGATAGCCAATTGAGCGATCAAAATACATTTTATTATTAATTAGATGCGCAAAAGAGTTTTGAGCTAAGGTTTCGTTTGGTATTATTATCAATTTTTATTTTTTAAATAGATTTTTTATATAAAATAGTGTAGAAATGAATGGTAATTAAATTGCTCGCCATCTTTACATCCAAGATATTTATTTGGCAATAAAAAAAAATTTAAATTTTTTTTTGGCTTGTATAGTTGTCTTAAATGAAATATTATTTATCAATTCACTAGAACGTATCTTAGGGAAAAAAAAAGAAAAAAAAATATTCACGGATTAAAATATATGAAAAAAATATTTTAAATAAAAATGAGCAATAAGATCAAACGTCTCCTTTTTTTTTGTATTTTTGGATGCCAAAACCAAATATTCAGTAGGAGATTAATGTAATAATAATAATAATAATAATAATAATAATAATAAATATTTTTTATTTTATTTTAAGAAAGAGGCGGATGAAAATATAGAGTAGTGTAGGGGACGAGGTGATGCGGAAGAGCGCGAGCAAGGGTAAGAATGCGCCGGACAAAATCGAAGCGGGCCGTCTCGGTCTCCGCCGCTCTCTGAAAAGAGAAAGAAAAAAAAGAACGAGAGAAAAATATATAAAGATATTTTGATCAGTTTGTTGAAAAATCGAATCGAATTTGTAAAAACAAAAAAAGATGGTCTACTTTTGCAAAAGTTCAATACTAGTTGATTTTTTATGCAAATTAGCCTAATAATAATAATAATAATAATAATAATAATAATTTTTATTTTATTTTAATTAAAAGGCGGATGAAAATATAGAGTAGTGTGTCGCGGGGACGCTTGTTCTCGCACAGGGGAGCAAAATTAGCCGTCTCCTTACGTCATGCTTACGCAAGCAGTTCCTCAACTCAACTGTAATGGCATTCATCGTAAATAAACCCTAATTCCAGGGGCGTTTGTTTGTATGAGCAATCGATCCATTATATATATGTTTTACCACCCGTAGACCTCTTCGTCCAATCCGTTCGCTCTCTCTCTTATTGCTAAACCAATCAACGACTCCAAAAATATATAATAATATATATATATATTTAAAAATAAAAAAAAAATCATCATATTAAGAGAAGANGGATTCATCAAGATTCGCGCTCGGCCTCGGGCACGGCCATGGCGGAGGTGAAGCTCTTCGGGGTGAGGATATGGGGCGAGGGAGGGGGAGGGGGAGGGGAGGAGGACGAGGACGAGGTGATGCGGAAGAGCGCGAGCATGGGGAATCTCGCGTCCTGCGCCGGCGCCGGCGCCGGCGCCGCAGCCGGCGCCGCAGCCCCCGCCGTCGATCACGCCGCCGACGGCCTTGATCATCTCGGCTACCACTCCGACTGCGGCATCGTCGACGCCTCGCCGCTGCGGCAGAGGCGGAGGCGGCGGAGCCACGAGAGGAAGAGAGGTGAAATCAATTATTAAGACCCTTTTTTTTTTTCTTTTTTCTTTTCCTTTTTTACATTCATTCTCAATGTCATGTACAAAATTATAGCATATAATCAATTGACTAATTTAAGTATTTTTTTTTATGAATTATTTATTGTGTTTATAACTTTTTGTTACGTCTAAAAATTGATGAAAGACACAACGGCTATGTATTTTTCTTACAACACAATCAACTGCTCAGAATTTTCTTTTCTCAATTATCTGATTTCTCTGAATGCCGAACTGGCGACGGGAGGATTTAATGCAGGAAAATTCCGTCGGCAACGATAAGAAATCCGTTTCTAAGTAATGTCAAGATTGTAACTCTGATGTGGCATTTGATTCCTCAAAGTGTCCCGAAAAACTATTTTCCGGATAAAAAGTTTTCTATGAAAAACACTTTTACACAAATTTCATTTTCTCGAAAAAAGAAAAACTACTTTTTCTAGGGACCGAACGAATGGAAAATACTTTTTCAGTCAGAAAGTTGTTTTCTGGGATATTTTCTGCGGAACCAAGCACTCCCTGAATTCAGATGGCTTATTTCCTCTTCTTTTCTTTTTTTTTTTTTTTTCTATTGCTTCCTTTTTTTATCTGCAAACCTTTTTTTGAGCAATTAATAGTGTAAATTCTAATTTTATTGTAGAAACTCTGTTCATTCATGTCACAGCATCTGATATTACGCAAAGTGGTAATTGAATCAGGGAAATATGCTCTGGAAATTTAACATTATTCATGCGTTTTATCCATCACATGACACCAAAATGTTTGCACAAGTTCAGGTGTACTTGAAGTGGTGATTTGGCTCTCCTGTCCATTTTGAAATGTTCATAACTGGTAAAAATATGCTTGTGCATGGTCCTTCATATCCTTTTTCATTTCGGAAAATGTTCCTTTTTTCTTTCTTAAAGTAGCACATTTGCTTTGTGAAACTTGTTCGATTATATATTCGTCCTAAATATCATGTTATATATTCCCTGCATGTTATTGGACTCTTTGAACTCCGAAGCTAATTTGCTGCATCTGTTAAACATGTTTTCATCAATGATTAGTTTGAAGCATATATAAGTTTCTCCAAAGGGGGTCTAGAGAATCAAGATGTATCTTTTCCGTAGGGGTTCCATGGACAGAGGAAGAACATAGAACATTCTTGGCCGGGCTGGAGAAGCTGGGCAAGGGCGACTGGAGAGGGATCTCGAGGAACTTCGTGACCACACGAACTCCGACGCAGGTGGCCAGCCACGCCCAGAAGTACTTCCTCAGGCAAAACAACCCTAGCAAGAAGAATCGCCGGTCTAGCCTCTTCGATGTCGTGATTCACGATCAAGTAATCAACATCATCCGTTATTTGAATGGATCTTTGCACTTTAGCGTTGTTGGATTTTACTTTTTCCTCTGAATTGATATTTCAAGTTGAAATCTGTCCTAAATCCGATTTTAACAATTCATTTAGTAATCAGGTTTTGCTGCTAGTGTAGCTTACCGTACCATTCCACATCGATAACGATGATGCTGGCGGATTGTCTTTCTTCCAAATAGTAAACTAATGGGTGTACCAATCGTAAACTTAGTTGTTAAGATTGGAACTCTTAAGGACGTAGCTGAAATCGGTGCCAAGTTTCAAGGACTTACTTTGCCATTGCTCTTTTGTTTTTTTCTCCAAGTAATTCTACGGTTAGTTCGATTTTTCATACTTATTCTCTGTTTCCTCAGTCTGTCAACTCTGAAACTCCACCAATTTCTCCGAAGGAAGAGATCAGCCATCTTGACCTGGAACAGAACTCGGTATTCCTCCCGCATAAGTTTCATATAATCTCAAAACTTTTCTGCAATACGAACAAACTAACTCTGCACAAATTTTCTCGACTAATCTGCAGATCGTGGGATCAACTCTCGTCGCATCGACCCAGATTGCATCTCCAAGTCTAGAAACCTCCACAATCTCGCCTCTAATGACGAAGCTCACGGTAAATACACTATTGTTGTCCTTGACCTAATGCGTATGCGCATATTTTACTTGTTTTTTTTTTTTTTTTTTTCTGCTTCCTTCCTCGCAATAGCCGACAAAATTAAGATATTCTATCACAGTTGGACTTGTCTGCTGGCACGAAAGATCAAGCCATACCGAAGAAGTCCCCTCGAGTCGGCAAATTTTTGGATCGGACGATCACAATGTTCGAGGCCAGCTCATCTCCTGATCTCCTCAAATTATCCTTAGATCACACACATTACCCAAATAATTCCTCTTCAGAGTCTCTATCAAGTGAGGGAAGTGATTTGGAGCTCACCATCGCGCCGCCGCAGCCACACAACCTGGCCAAACTGTCTATAAGTGTGATCTAAATTCACCCATTTATATCCAGTGCTGCTTCTTGCTATGAGACAAGTCATATGTACCACTACTTTATGGGTAATGTTTCAGTTGAGAATACAAGAGCTTCATCCAATCTATATGTGTGTATGTATATGTATGTGTCACTAATTTTGGTAAAAGCAGTAACTGCTGTGCCTGAAATATGTCCTTATTCCTAGTGGAATGTGTGGAGGAAATGGAGGAGAGAAGAGGATGGAGGGGAGGGGGCCTCTATGTCCATAAATAGGGTTTGCTTGTTGTTCCCATCTGAAGAAACAGTGGGGAGAAGAGGCCTATGTGGTTGTGGGCTCTTGATGTCTTTGAATGATTTGTCTTGTATTGTGATGTGGGTGGTGGCCCCAGCTTGAGATTTTCTTCCTGGGGGGTTGTGGTGGAGGTGGAGGATGAGGTGTGGGGAGGGGCCAACTACATTTTTCCAACTTTTGAAGGAAAGCTACATGTGTGGATGAGGAGAGGTTGTTCACTTGTCTGTGCTTGCAATAGAATCTGCCAAGAGATCCATTTATTTCTCTAAGAAAAACAAAAACAAAAATTGATGTGGGTGAATGCGAAAGAAAGCTTTTACTGCGATTGATGGGAGTTGGTAGAAATAGTTGTCTTGAAATTAGAGAGCAGCGAAAACTTACAAACTGGATAGCCAACATATTCAGAAACCTAAAATAACTACATGACGATAAGTTGAATTTGAAAATTTTGTAAAATACAGAAATAATTTTTGCGCTCAGAAGGGGAGGAGATCTTTTGAACTTAAAAACGGCTTGTTTGGTTGGTACCCGTTGGAGTTATCTAATAGATATATTGTTCCAAAAAAAAAAAAAAACTGTTCAAAATGCATAAACAGTTTTTTTTTTTTTTTTTTTTTTTTTTTTTGGCTTCTCTGTGGAGCAAAAGCAGGAGTTTCATATTGAGTTGTACATTTGGGGGCTGCTATTGCCTTTTTAACCTTGAATGAGGCAAAAAAAAACACAAGATTTATGAAGAAAAAAGGTAATGTTATGTTATGTGAGCGATTATTGCTATGAGAAATTGCACAGGTACATCCCCAGCCTTCTAAAATCGGCCCCCCCCCCCCCCCCCCCCCCCCCCCCAATTAAATGTAAAATTGCCCCACCTTTTTTCTAATCGTAGGTTCTAGTTCGGCCCCCCAATTAATTGTAAAAATTTGGTCCCCAACCTTTTTCTACTCTCCTCGTGAAATAAAAGAGGGGGGATGTGTCCATGTAAGAACCACACAAGTAGTACCATGTAACCCGACTTTTTTGGTTGAAGAAGAGTTGTAACATTTCAGAAATAAATAATTATATATTTTATTTTTGGAATGCCGAGTTTATTACTAATTTATCAAGTCATTTGGATTGAAAGATTGTAGAAAAATTTAATATTTTTTATTAATGTATTACTAATAATTTCTATCAAGTATAAAAATAAGAATATTTCTTATATCAGGATAATCTAGTATTTTTACCGCCTCAAAATTAATACCATTTATCACTATTGTATTTGAGTTGAATGATAATAATTGAATATCTTCAATAAAAAGCATAAAAAAAAAAATTATCTTACATATTACAAATCACGAACTAAACGGGTGCTTTCCTCATTTGTGTTTCGATTGTTTACTTCAATGGCGATTGGGTTGGCACTACTCCATGGTGGATATATTATCTATATGTATGAAAACCACTCGTGGTCTACTAGTTAAGATATCCAAGTACAAACCATATAGAAACTTGGGGGAATTGGCTGCTAAGTAAATGTAAATATATATATATATATATATATATATATATATATATAAGAAAAAGTCAAAATCGTTGCCCCATCGAGACGTCAACGACTCAATTGTAATAATTGAGGAAGGTTTGATCGAGAGAGGGAACCAACCAAAACCAAAACATGGTTCAAACGTGGAAGTTGTCCAATTTTCTATTACACATGAATAATGTAGCATCCTCGCTAATGCTTATCTTATTATTATTATTTTTTAGATAAACTTCAATTCTGCCCCTGACGGTTCAATTTATTTTTACTTCACCGCTTCGCGGTTAAAAAAAATTGCCGTTAACTGCTGCTCTGCAATTTTATCTCTACTTTTATCTAAAAAAATCTACTGTCTAATAGAATAGCAAAATAAAAACTTTTTAATAACCACAATAGAGTTAAATATATTGAATCACCGAATGACAAAACAAAAATGAGTTATACTACAAAATATTCAAGTGCAACTTTTGAACCACTTCATGGCAAAATAAAATTAAGCGAGATCACAAGGGCGCAAAATAAAATTTAATCTTTCTCTTTTTAAGTAACACAAACGGCGGGAAATGAAAAACTTCTGGCAACAGCCACTTTCGAGCAAAAGAACATCCCTCAATTTTCAAGTTATATAATGCAAAACTGTTATGAATATAATATATTATTGTCCAAGGGTCATCACATTCTAGTCTGTTTCGAGACACGCATGCAGCTTTTTAATAAACACAGCTTTCGCTGTGCGCGTGAGACCTACAGGCATCTATAAAAAGCACCTTTCACATTTCAGCCATTTCATGGTCTCAGAACGATCCGTCATCGTGGTGCACCAGTTCATGAGTTTTATAATATTATACCAACACCAGTTCATGAGTTACAAGCTAAACCACCACATGAGCGTACACTAACACAAGCATCATGTAAGTTACAAACTAAAACATCTCTTGAATGCACGAATCTTCAGGGCCCAAAGAGTAGTACTTGATCAAGCAATTTAGTTAAACACGGGCACAATGATAAACAACTCAAAGATCATTTGCTTTGCTTATTAGAAAAAGCTCAGGGTAAATGCAGCTCAGCCAAAATTTGTAGATTAGTACTCTACCATGGTAATAAACACTAGCAAACAAATACAAACATGCTAAGGTGGCTATAGTTCAATGATAGATGTTCACGAATCACAAAACCGAAGTAATAAATCCAACCGTTCAGAACTATGTATTTGTAATATTTGTAAAAATATGTATGATGTTTGTAAGCTTTAGCATTACTTTTTGTAGATGGTAGCCCTGTTTTGCAAATTTGACATGATACTTGAGTCAACTTCGAGCTTCAAACTTCCGATTACAGATACTACATTTGCTTGATCCTTAGTTAAAGAGGTTTTTTCGCAAATTGAACCATAAGTCCTCGAATTCTTTAAAGTCTAATAATGTAGTCCTCCTGTTTAAGCATATATCTACTAATACAATCCAAATATCCAATTCTATCATGATAGTCATCTCGCCCAACACCTGTTCTACCAACTAATGAAAATGCCAGCACAGCTTAAAGCTACCAATGGCAATGTGACATGCTGTAGCCACACAAATGCGAGTATCAAATGCTTATGCTCGAAAGATTTAGGAATAGGTTGAAAGTTGAAACTTAATGGTAGGGACCGAAGATTGCGATGCAACTCATTAGAAGGTAAGATAGAACTTCCTGCAGAAGAAACTGTCTAATTAAAGAATGCAAATACGAACAAACGAGCAGCACAGTTTCAGAGGAACACATTACTACTTCAGAAATCCCTGTTCCTTTAAGAACTAAACAGCAAATACTAATAAAAGAATAAGAGAAACAAGAGCAGTATCTAAGAAGAAAATAAAACAGAGACTGAACATGGAAGCGGAAGATGTGTTTACACGCCAGTGTGAGCATAGAGAAGCTTCAAGTAGAGCAGCAGGAGGTCTTCTGGTTGACGGGTTGGCCGCGGATTTGCACTGTAGGCGGCCTAGCATTACCCATGGCCGGTTGGCTCGCCATCCTGAAATTAGCATCAGGTAGTTTTGGAGAGTTAATAGTGGAACAAATTATTAGCATATTGATTCGGCAAAAAACAAGGGGTACAATGTATGGATTGCTCCTCTAGTATCCCGATATAGCAATTTGTACCCTGAACTTCAACATATATCACACTCAAGTCCTGACCGCATGAAAATCTAATTTTTTCTTCTTTCCCCTCATAGACACTATATTATCCCATTACCTATATAATGACGACTAACTTATTTTAGTTTTACTTTAAACAGGGTCAAAAGGTCAGCTTATGAAATGACTATGTACAAATTTATTTTAATTCAAGGACTATGAAAAGTCCAAATGCTGGAATACTACATGTGGATTCATCTCCAAATATAGGTCAGTTGGAAGTGGGTCCCTGAACTACTCATTTCTTCAATTTGAACCCCTCAACTAGCGTATTCCTTGAAACCAGAATAACTCCATAGAACTAAAGGACTCTGCACCATTCTAGACAGAACTTTCGGAAACTTAATAAAATATTCCATGACCTAACCAAATAATCTGAAACTACTTCAAAGGGAAGTGTTAAATTCTGAATGTCTTCGAGGATTTTCTCAAATCTAACAATGAGTTAGCTGGGCAATTCACACCCCAAGATTAACAATCTATAGTTCAAGAATACATCTTTGTGTAACAATTATGGGTAAAGTGCACCACTAATCCCCGAACATTCAGCCAAGTTTCATTTTGTCCTTGCACTTTCAATTTCGACGTTAGGGGTCCCTAAACTCTTCAAAGAATTTCACTTTAAACCTCACACATATTTACTATTGGAGGATAAATTGTTGCCTACACCCAGTGCATTTGTACATCTATGCACCATACATTTATTAACTACTTTTTCCATCACATATTTCAACCCTACCATCCACTGATTTATAATTTTTCTCTATATAAGAATTGGACCTCTGGAATGAAAGTATGAATGGATGAAAAACCAATGAATTCATGGTGAACAAACAAATAGATGAACTAAGTGCTAGCGATAATTACTCTAAGGACAAATGAAACATTGTTCAGAGTTTAGGGACTAAATTGAAACTTCACCAACAGTTTAGGGCCTTGAAAGTTGAAATCAAAAGTTTTGAGGACCAAAATGAAAGTTAACTCAAAAGTTCAGGAACAGGTAATTCAATTTACCCTAATAATTATTACACAAATCAGGTATTTTAGCTAGTAACTTAATAGTGCAGCTAAACATAGGAATAATTTCTACAAAATAAAACTTGCTTAGCTGGCGCACCTATTCTTGATAGCAGCTGTCATGGCCATGAAGGCCTGTTCAACATTAGTGGCATTTTTTGCACTAGTCTCCATGAATGGAATGCCAATTTCATCAGCAAATGCCTGAAGGGGACAAAATAATTAAAAAAAACATCAAAATTAATCCTCCTAACAAAGAAAAGAGAAGTAGAGACACCCTAAACAGCATATATCTCATGCAAGCGGTTGTTAGCCATAATAAAAAATCTTTTTGCATCGCTTTCTACCAAAATCTAATTAAAACTAGCAGAAAATTGAGAATTGAACAGGCCAGCATTGACATTAACTGTTAAATATACGAATGAAAAGCGATTAGCTGATTAAGAGTAGATTTTGATAAGTCAAGATATTTCAATAAGACCTTTCAAGAGGGGAATTTAAAAACTACGGAACTCTAATTGTAGGCAGATAAAATGGATTTCTAATCAAGTTTTTTTTTCATTTTTGCAGTTGGAGGTGGTATCACTTTTTTAACTGAAATACCCAAGTCTCATTATATCTACATTAGTAACTTATAACATGGATTCTTGACCTTTTTGATGTTAACGATGTGTAGAGCAGAAAAAGGATGAGGGAAGAAATTGAAATTACCTTAGCCGTCTCATAAGACACAACTTTGTTTGCTGTAAGATCACACTTGTTACCCACAAGAAGCTTGTTGACATTCTCACTTGCATAACGGTCGATCTCATTTAACCATTGCTTTACATTATTGAAACTCTCTTGGTCTGTCACATCATACACAACCTGGAATTCCAGGACCAGTACCATGAATGTTTCGTGGGATTTTGATCAACAGCATATGATTAAAAAGAGATAATTACACATACACCCATGAAAAAATCTGAATACTTGTATTTCTCTTCAAAACTTGATTTCTTAGATATATATTCCTTGCTCTTAAAAAGTGTACCTCTCGACTGAAAAAAATAGGGCTTGAGGAAATAGACTTTCATTAAACATGCTTAAAAATTTAGATTTTACATGGGCTATGTGCAAAGAGATGATTTTTAGAATAAATATAATGCAGGACAGCAGAGGCCTTGACAAATAAAAGAATAGCAAAGACTCGCGCATATAAACTTACAATGATACCATGAGCGCCTCTGTAGTAACTGCTGGTGATCGTCCGGAATCGTTCTTGGCCAGCAGTATCCCACTGTGGCCAACAGCAAATAGAAAAACAAGAGTTCATAAATATAAGATTGCTTGATACAGCCCCATGAAAACATCACAAGAAACAATTGCTATTCACATGTCTTAGAAATAAAAGGGAACTGGCTATGAGAGAAACAAAACTATTATGATGAAAAATATCCAATCTCCCAAGTTAAATAAAATGAACTTACAATTTGAAGCTTAATGGTCTTCCCATCCTGCTCAACCGTTCGTATTTTCTGCCAAAAGAGAATGGTAAAATCATGTTGCATGAAAAGAGAAAAGAAGCAGCCTTTACAAAATGGTTTTAGCACAGTTTGCACTTACAAAGTCAACTCCAATGGTGCTGATATAGCTCTCCAAGTATGAGTCATCCTAATCACGAAAAGCCAAAAAGTTGTCATGCATGAAATCTTGCAAGGAAAATTCACTTGGTTTAACTAAGTCTACGGCAAGTGCACTAGACCTTATAGATAGGGCTTTCAATAGCATATATAACAGCAATTTTAATAATTGCCGTGAACTTTGTTCAAAGAACTATGGATTTTGTTAAGAGTCACTGAACAAAATGTATGCATGGAAGCTCCAAAAATAGCCATGTGGCTTTGTGCAAATTTACATCATGGTCAGCAGATGCAACACAGCTTCGTTAAAAATGCATGGGACATTATAAAAGGCCGTACAATTAAATATTCTGCTATTTGCTTTATTATGCAAGTAAATGGCACTGACAAATAATTTTTTTATTAACATGCCTAAAAATATTATAATTATAAAAAGTCTTTTACAAAAATTATTTACAAACCTAGGCTTATGCGGTGAATGATTTACAGCTTTTAAAAAGCGGTAATTGCTTTCTAAAACGGTAAAATTATTTTTAGCATTCCATACTATACATCCTTCGAAGTTCGAACGTAGAAAATATAAAAATTTGGTGAAAGCGGTGAATTATTTACCGCTTTTTATCACTGCTTTCTAAAAATGATAAATCATTCAACGTGTAGGCCTAGTTTTATAAATAAAAATTTTGAATGCCAACTCTTACAATTAAAAAGATACTATAGGGTTAGTCGCTAGAAAACACACCAACAAACGACAATCACGGGCTCCATAAACAAAAAGCAAGAAAGGAAGATTCTTAACTTCTTATGAATGCAAAGAGAAATAAAGACACAAGGTTTAACTAGGCTAATAATACACTAATATTTTTCTTTTTCACGCTCGTAAAGCATATCCAATCCAGGAAGTTTCTGTTGCATATCAATATAGCCAAATACAACATGCAAGGACACCAACTTCCAAAGAAGAGGACTAATTTAAATGATGAAAAGGAGAAAATTATTCACTCAATTCTTACCGCAAATCTTAGGAGGAGGCATGACTTGCCAACACCAGAATCACCGATGAGCAGAAGCTTGAAGAGATAGTCACTGAGATATGAAGGAAAACATGCAATTAATTTCTCTCAACTAACAAAAACAATAGTATACATTTTCTTGATCAACAAACTACAATGTGTCGACAAGTTTAATTTACCAAGAAAATTAACAACTGTTCTGGACAATCAGCTAAAGATATTTCTAGATCGATGGTCCATCTGACCATAAATAATAATAACAATATCTCCTAATCTCCGGGCAACTGAACATTATATCTCTTAACCTTCCAAAGAACTTCCCATAAGATATTTACGGTTTAAAAGAAAAGTACATCCAAGCAATGCAAGATAAGAAAAAAAAATGAGGCTAAATAGATACGTCAGCCCACTAATTGATATAGATTACTCATTATATCCAGTCAAATCAATAGCCTTGATAAAACCTAGGTTAAAAATCCAGTTGTTATTATGCAGCTTCAGTATACGATTTAATAAGGAGAAATGTCTAGAAGCTAAAGAATTCAACAGAATCAATAAGGAAAGAGTATAAACACTTGAAAGTACTGTGTGTTTCAGCTTTGTGACCAAGAATATAGGGAAAACTTCAGAAAGCCCATTGCGCACATTATTCTCAAAGTGTAGCACTTTGCACCCGATGATTTTTTTTTTTCAGTTCTATATATGTACCTAATTTTATAAGGGGTAGCAAAGTGCCACATTTAGTATAACACAGGGTGACAAAGTGCAAAACACAGGCTGATAAAGTGGTAAATTTATCATCTGATGATTTATAAAGTGTAGTACTTTGATACCTTTAATAATGATAGGCGCTTATAAAAAACCAAAACAGAAATAAATTGAGAGGCAGAATAGCACGTCCTCGACTCCTCAAGGAGAAACTGATCTACACTTTGAGAAATAGGACAGTGAACTGCAAATGGGGTAAACTATAGGGGAATTTTGAAGTTACCCCAAGAATTTTATAAAGTAGGTATTTAATCAAATCAAAAACCAATAGAGACACTTGCAGCATAACAACTTCCTAAACTCCAGTGATAGAAGAGTAAAAAATTCTCTAACCGGTAAGTGATAACGGCAGAGTAAGATGCAAGAGAATTTTGTAGGAAGCTGGCAACTTAATCCTCTCAGTTGAGCCTATTTGGCAGGAATTATCACTGAGGGACGAGAACTTGAGGGCCGAAAAAGAGAGGGAGAAAAGAATGTTGAAGTTTGTATCAAGAAAGGTAATAGATCATGCAGCCTTTGAATATGCATCCGGGAAAGTTTCTCCAGCAAGACATCCATATGTGATAAATACGTGCCCACCGTATGGAACGTACAAAAGATGTCATCTCATCCAAACAACAAGGTACAATACTATTTGTACCTAACAATTTCCCTATTCCTTTCCTTCTAAAATAGCAGATCTTCTTGCAATTAACCATTTCAAACAAGCAAATCTCACGATAACGTCAACAAACACAAGCGAAATGTCATACGCACAATCAAGCAAAGTCACAAGCGTATAACCAGATCTAAAGCCCAAACGACCCGGTCTGATCCACATATCTATGTCAAAATCACAATCTAATCCCTCTCCTCAAACAAACAATAAGAAACTCACAAAATACCCTTCAAAAGAGAAACAACACGCAAATCTCCAATCTCCACATGACCAGATCCGGCGAGATCTCAATACCGACCCTAACTAATTCAATCCAAAATCCAAATACCTGACAATCTCTCAATCCAAACATAGAAATCCTACAATCTTACGCTACCAATTAGAAGAAACAAAGTTGATCGCAATGATTCGGGGAACTTACTACTCCGGATTCATGGCGAGAAATCGAGGATGAGGAAGAGGAAGCTCTACGGGGACGCCTCTGCGATCGGCGAAGGGGAATTTGATCGGAAACGAGGGAGGGGGAGGAGATTAAAGGCGATTTAGGATCTCTTCGCTTCTAGGGTTTCGGAGCGAAGAGGGACAGGACGAGGTCGGGAAGAGAGAGAGAGGGGGTTCGGAGAGGCAAAGTAGGAATGGGATCGCGCGGAGGGAGATAAATAGGGCGGACGTGGAAGGAGAGGAACGGGCTAGGCCTGACGAATATTCCGTGGAACTGGTCCTCCACGTCATTCACGTGGACCCGTGGTTTAGAGCATTTTTATTTTGCGACTATGTAGTTAAAAAAAAATACTAAATTACATAAAACCCTCTATCAAAATCTGATTTTTCACTTTTCCCCCTGTCATTTAAACACCTATACTTTTGTCCCTTGTAAAATAAAAAATATTCACAGGGAGGGTACAATGTGAGCTGTAATTATAAAATGACCATTTTGCCCCTCATCATTTTGCCCCTCATCATGTTCACAGGAGAGAAGGCTGAGGGTATTTTTGGCATAAAAATATATATAATAATATTTTATAAACGGAATCCTAACGGATTACTAACGGCAAGGGGCGAAATGAACATTTTTTATTTCACAAGGGGCGAAAGTGTAGGTTTTTAAATGACAGGGGGGAAAGTGAAAAATCGAATTTTGACAGGGAGATTTTCTATAATCTAGCCTTTAAAAAACTATAATAATTAACTTTCCTATAGTTTTATTTTTATTTTTATTTTTAAAAATTTATCATCAAATAGGACAATAAAATGATAGTTTTGCAAATTTTAAGGCATTACAATATAACACTTTATCATCTTTTACTTTGTATTTTACTGTCATGTAACTTTCAAAAATTATCACACTATCATCTTTTCTGACGGTGGTTTTCAGTGAAATAAAAATAAAATTATAAACTAGTCGATATAATTTCTAAATTATTATTAGAAACAACTATCATTTTTGTAAAATTACTATTTTTTCTTCCAAATATCCTTGTCTACTATCACTAACTTTTCTCATATGCCTTCAAGTTAAGGTTTTGATTTTTTATCTTTTCAAATATATCTTTCTATTGTTACCGACATTTCTTATTTGCCTTTAAACTTAGGGGCAAAATTGATATTTTTATTTTTTTTAATTATAGTTGAAATTTAACTCAGATTTTAATCCGAAATGACTTAACAGACACTAACAGCAGAAGTATTTATGAATAATGGAGAAATATACGAGAGGTATATTTGAGACCATAAAAATAAAAATAAATAAAATATTTCAGAAGTTTTGAGGGATATATAAGCAATTATCCCTAGAAAAACATGGCCTTTGGATGAGAGGAATTATAAAATTTCAATGCAAAGTGGGTTGTAGAGCTAACGCATCTCATAAACAAAAGGTTAATTGCACAATTGGTCTCCAATCTTTACCCAGTTTGCCATTTTGATCTCCAATCTTTTATTTTTCGCAATTTGATCTTAATCTTTAGTGTTAATCCGGGTTGGCAACCTAGCTCATTGTTCGCAAGCCAGTTCATGTTCAACTTAAAATGGGCGTGAGATCAAATCGCTCGCTCAATAAATGAGTCGAAGATGATCTAAAATTTTTAGCTCGATATCAACCCCACCTCTATTAAAATGGGTGAGGAGATTGGCTCATGTTCGGCTTAAACTCGTAACGAGTTCGAAAAGCCGAACTTGATATCAGATCATAAATTATTTGAGCTAGCTTTTGTTCAGCTCGTTAAGGAATCGAGCCGAACACAAGCTAGTCCTAGCTTCGTGTTTGGCTTATTGAAAGCCCTTGAATTAATTAGGCTATTCATCCCAAACCTTTTCCAACTCATTCATTTTGATCCCTAACTTCTTCCCTATTCACCCTTATCACGTCAAGTCCAAAATTGAAAGTTTGATTTGGCCATAAATGGATCAAGCCATTGCTATTCTAGAGTGGACTGAGAATCAAAATTTGATTCCTAAAAGAAAATAATAACTATCGGAATATGTGAATCTAATTCCAATTTCAAAGTCTAGAATGAGTTGAATAAAACAAGCCCTAGTTGTTGTTTATTTGATTCACTTAATTTAGACTCTAAAATCAGAATGAGATTCACTCATTTCACTAGTTGTTATTTGTTTTATAAGAATCGAATTTCAATCTCATTCTATTCTCGAATCAATCGATTTATGGCTCAATTTTTTCTCAGATCCTGAATGGCTCATTTCAGAGTAAACCACCCAAAGCTCTCTCTCGCAAACACCTCCCCTTTCTATCTTTCTATCACTCTCCTTTCCCTTAACTGAGACTTTCTTTCAAAGTTCAATTGTTTTAATTGTCCATTTCAATTTTCGTTCCAATAATAAACCAATTTTTTGGATGATTTGTCACTTTATTTTTTATTTTAATGTAATCTAATTGTAATTTTCATTCTCATTCCAATAACTAACCAAACATGAACTCGGAATGGAACCGTTTTGATCAAATCCAACTAATTTTGTTTGGTTCATAGAAATTGGAATCAGATTCGGTTTGGAATAGGAGTGGGCCAACAACTTCTAACTTGATTCCGGCCTCAAAATCCAGATTGGGATTTCATTTCGAAGCCCACGCAATCTCTTCCCTGGCACACGCGACCGTCAATCCTAGCCCACGCAACCTCCACCCCACGATCTCCCCATCTACTTTCTAATTATAAAAAAATAAAAATAAAACTCTTATCTCTAAGCATTCCTATCCCTCACCTCTAACCCTAACGGCTCCGCGAACGTTCTGCGACAACGCTGCAAAGTGGCACAATGCAAGGGGCGGTAGCGTGACGCGGCAGCAAGACCCAACAGCAAAACGCGGCTATGCGATACGGTAGCACGATGAGTAATTGTAACATGTGGAGACTCTGCAAGAAACACTAGCTACACTGTGAAGGTTCGATATCTGTTTTTTTTAGCCCCCTTGGATCCCAAATTCCTAATCTCTTCCTATGCTATTACTCTAATACAATGATTTCTTTTCTAAATTGATTTGGATTTCTATTTTCTTCCATGTTGTGGTATAGTATTTTATATGTTTCCAGAAGTGGGTTTGATGTGTGAAAAATCTGCTACAGTGAAAATGAAGGGCAAAGGCAGAGGAAGAGGATGCGGTGTCATCCTCATTATCGTCGTAGAGGGCCGCAGAGGCTGTGGAGAAGGGTCGGAGAGAAAAAAAAGAGGGTCACAGTGTGGCCTCGACAGGGTCAAAGGCGAGAAGGGTGCAGGCGCGGGAGATGGCGTGTGGGGCAGAGGCAAGGTAGGCATCCCAAAGGACAACGGCAAGAGCAACCTCGGCGGGGTAGAACGAAAGGAAGATAGGGGGCGCGCGGGCCTAGGCAAAGGCACGCATGGCAGAAGCAAGGCGGGCCGCCTCCGCCTCCGCCTCTGTTGCCCTCTTTAAAGAGAATAAAAAAAAAAGAACGAGAGAAAAAAAATTGAGAGAGAGAAAAAAAAAAAAAGGGGGGGGTATTTTGGTCAGTTTTCTGAAAATTCGGATAGATTTTGCAAAATTCAAAATGGTGGCCTATTTTTGCAAAATCTTAAAACTAATGAATTTTTTATATAAATTTGCATACTTCAATGGTGTTTAATATTTCACATTTATTAATATACTTGGCGTTTTATTTCTCTTTTTTCTTTTCTTTCTTGCAACTTGTCTATATTTTTACCGTTATAAGATTTCTTAGTTGAAGTTTAATTTCAGTCATTATAAAATATATGTTATTTATATTAACAATAATATATTACTTTCTATTATAATAATATTTAAAAAATTATGCATTTTTTTAATAAAGATTTGTTCTTTTGTTACATAAACTTCAAAATAAATTTGATTTTTTTCCCTTTCTGCGAGGGTTTTAATTTGAGAATAGAATTGAAATTTTTATAAAATTTAGATAGAAAATAATTTTTTATAGATTTATATTTGAGAGTAAATATGTTATTTTATTATTTTTTAATTTATATAAACCAAATAGTGTAATGGAAATAATCCATTCTAATTTTCAATCCAAGAATGAACCAAACGTCCGAGAGTGTGGGTCAATCCAATTACCATTTAATTCATTTACATTCCATTATCCGTTACTAGTATAGAATTCGTGTTTTGCTATGATTAAATAAATTACGATTAATGTTATATCAAAGTTATGTAAAATTATAATGAAATAGAGTTAAGTAGAAATAAATGACATGTCCCAAGAAAAATTGTAGAAAAAAAAAATAAAACAAAGAAATTTATAGTAAAAAGAAAATAAATAAAAAGAGGTTTACCTAAATATTGCGTTTTTTTCTTTTTTTGCCAAGCTAAGAAGGAGAACGCATGCCCACCTAGATATTGTATTTTTCTTCTTTCGTGATTAATTTTACACTATAGTTAAGTCAAATTAAGATTGAATAAAGTAAAAAATGGATCATATGCTCTAGAAAAGTTGCGAAAAAAAAATTAAAGTAGGAAAAAAAAAATAATAAAAGGTTCACCTAGATAATAATACTTTTTATTATAAAAAGAGGCATTTTAAACTTCCCTGTTGAGAAAAAAAATAATAAGAAAAGAAAAACATAATATCAAAAACAAAAAAAAAATAAAAATAGATAACAAGCAGTGAAATTATACTTCAGGCCTCTCTTTTTTTTCGAGATCGGAGGCGAGAGAGTCGAGCTTTATCGCTTCGACGGTGAGATCTTTAGAATGCTTCAGTTAGTAAATATTCTGTGTCATTATCTCCTCCTCCCCTGCTCCCCCCGTTACCCAAAATAATAATAATAATAATAATAATAATAATAATAATAACTCAAAATACACATATAACATGCTGGATCATCTGTTCAATACACAATCTCACCATTTCTTTTCATCTTAAAATGTAAAACAAATTTAACATAACACATGATATGTTCAATCATATGTTCCATCGATAATTTCATCATTTTGTTATATTTTCATCTTAAAAAAAAATAAAGAAATGTGTAGATCTAGGTAACGATCTATCTTACTACCATCTATATAAGCCATCTCTTTATTCAGTTTTTTTTAAAAAAATTTTTTTCTCTTTTCTGTGGGTATATGAGATGTTCATAATAATAAGAACTAACAAATGTTAAGATTCCTTAATCGTGAGGTGAGATCGAGGCGAGGCGACCAGTGCTGATGCCGCCGGCATTACCTCCACCGTCGCGCTGTCCGCCGCTGTTGCTGGCAAAGCTGCCACCGCCGTCCTTATCACCTATCCCAATTCTCCCAATTTTGCGCCTACACCAACACATCTAGGCAAGAAGAAAGAAGTAAGAAAAAAAATAAAAAATAGAAGGAATGAGGGTACAGAGAAGAAGAAAAAAGAGAAGAAGGAGAAGAGTAAAAAAAAAAAGAAAAAAAAAAGAGAGATAAGAGTTTCCCTGCTCCTCTCCTGCAAAAGTTATTTTTTCTTTTATTTTTTTAATTTAATTTTTTTTGGGGGGGAGTATGAGATGTTCACAGTAATTAAAAGAAACGCTAAGATCCCTCAATGGCGAGATGAGATCGAGGCGAGGCGACCGCAACTGATGCCGAAATGCTAAGATCCCTCAATGGCGAGGTGAGATCGAGGTGAGGTGACCGCCGTTGATACCGCCCAAATCACCGTCACTATTGTGTTCGCTGCTGTTGCCACCGCTGACGCTGCGCCCAAGCCATTACTGCTGTTGTTGCTGCCTAGTCCACCACCTTGTGAAGAGAGAGAGAATGGATGATAGGGAGAGAGAGGGGAGGCTAAGATAGAAAGGAGAGAAGAAGAGCGAGAAAAAGAGGGCCAGCTAGACGAGGGAAAAGAAAGAGAATTTGAAAAGGGCTACCTGTAGAAGGGAAGAGAGAGACGGAAAGTATCTGAGAGTGTGCCACGTGGAAAGGGCGAAGGGTAGTACGCTACGACGAAACCATCAAATTATATAGTGTAAGATAATTACACTTTTAAACCAAACAAGTCCTAAATATAAATCTTGTACTCACCCATCTAAGAGTTCACAAAATTCCTTTGAAATTTGGTATCGGAGAACAAAAGTACTAGTGAAAAAAGATAGATAGTAAATAATTATAAAGTAAAGATTACACTTAACTTATAAATATAGAATACAAATTGTAAGAAGAGACAGCAATAGCATATCTTGCAACTTTGACTTCAACCGTCCATGTGGCTTTTTAGGGCACTAGGTATTGTTCTAGAAAGAAACATACTCCTTAATTCAAATAACCTCAACTATAAGCCATTTTTGAAGATGTCCCTTAGCAAGAAACCGAAGCTAACAAATCAACTACAAAATTATACAAGACTTCAACAAAGTTGTAATATACTTCTTCATTTTCTAATTAAAATTCATGATTTGTTTCTAACTGAATTATTAATATGCATAATATTATAGCTTAAAAGAACAAACGGAATATATTTTATCCTATTTTTTCACCTAATTATAATATAATTGATCTATAATTTCAAACGAAGTCTAAAGAGGTGTTTTGTTGATCTAGAAGCACTGTAGACAATGAATATGAAACAACTAGGTTTTAAGTTTAGAACCTTAAATACCAACCACTAATTGCTTAAACTAATCATGCGAGGTATGACTAGTACAAATTTAAAAATTTTGTTTTTACATTTGTTCCCAACTATAGTTAAACCTGTAGATGATGCACACCTGCTGCTAATCAAACCTAGACAAACATAGGAAAAGATAGCCTACACAAACATATAAAAAGAAGGGTTAATTCATATAGGTCTCTATAAATATAGTAAATGACAAATATATTCCTACAAAGTCAGCTTTCATATGTTGTTCCTACAAAATCATGATATTTTCAAATATGTCCCTATCGTTAGAATTCGTTAGAAAAATTTAGTTTACTATAGATTAAGTACTTTACGTTGGTTAGTCTTTGTCATTTTTGTTGGCTTAAATGGACCAGCATCTTACCATGTGGCAAAAGGATATGTTGGGTCAAGTCATGTTTGAAATGGCGTGAGGCTGGATGGGCCCGAGTCATGTTCGAAGTGGTGTGAAGCTAGTTGGTTCGAGTCACAGTCAAGATCCGTGGGTCCTGTATCTTACGCTTTAAGTCAATTGATTGCGTATTTCTAACAGCTCGAGCTTTTGGGATTAATGGTTAGCGCCAACGATCCGACAATTTTACCCTTTTATATTATAGTGTTATGACTTTTAGAGGGCCATATTTATGATGGCAAAATTAAAAATATAAACAGTTCTTTAAAACGGTTCTTTAACAGTAACAAACCAAAAGAATATATTTGAAAATATTAAAATTTTTGTAGAGACAACATATAAAAATTTAACTTTATAAGAATATATTTATCATTCATTATATTTGTGGGAACTAATCCTAAAAAGAAACATAGTAAATTTACTCTACATTAGGTACCACCTTAACTCCCTTTTTTTTTTCCTTTTTTTTTAGACATTCCAATGTTACGTGCAACTACAGCACAAACCCAAAAAAGGGTAATTATAATACCAGCAACCTATGAGCAAAAGATGAATTTAAAGTCTATTTGGATGCGTAAACATTTTATTTGATATATCACTTTAATTTATCCTAAAATTATGGAATATTTGAGAGATGAAAAAAAAAATCAAATATCTAGAATAAATATCATAGTCAGCATACAAAATATTTTTTTAAAATAAAATAAATCATCTCGTAAGTAAAATATGTTATACACATGAGATACAGATAACTAAATTTTTTAGTAAGTCGCTTTTTGGCACTCAATCATAAAGAAAACTTTTTTATTCAACAAGTTATCATTAGATGCCTTATTCTGACATCCAAACAAGGCCTCAAAAATATCCATATTGACAATTCCATGGTATTTTGTGTAGTATTTGGAAGCATACCCAAACAAATGGCCCCTATAGTACCTAATGGAGGGGGTGGCGGGTCACTGAATTCAAAATTACGAAACCTATGGGTACCAAATTAAAAAGTTCGAACATACATCATCTTATAAATGGTTTATAACTCAAATTGTGTATGTAATCTTTACCTCCCTATGAATATGAAATCATGTGTGGCTTCACTTGGATGCAATGGTCTCCAACACCTCAGATTCGAAGTTTGTGTGCTTCAGTAATGGCCCCAATCGAGCCAACCTGGGAATCATTACCTTATTCCTAAAAGCATACACTATTGGATTCTCCCACTGCAGCAAAGATCCGACAAGTCCGGCACGCGCCGTTAAGGGAAACACTCTCGCCCAACGCTCCCGCGCATACTCCCCCAGTGCTGCCGCCACTGCTCCTCTGCTGCCTGCGAGTGCCGGTGCAAGCTTTCCAGCAAGGACGACGGCATCTTCTAGAGCGCAGCACGCGCCCTGGCCAAGGTTGGGCGTCATGGGGTGCCACGCATCCCCGGCCACCACCGCCACCGCACTGCCACCGCCGTTCGAAGCTGCTGCAACTGGCGATGGGCTGAGGCCTGGCCAGAGCCAGCGGTCGACGAACGGGTTCTTGACGATGGCGTCGTCGGGGGTGTTGTGTATGATGTCGAGGAGCTCCTGCGGCCAAGTTTGAACAAGATCCAAGGCCTCTTTCTTGAGGGCTGATGGATCGGCTATCCACGGTCCTGTTTGGAATGTTGGATCAAAGAATTCAGTTAACAAGCCTTTGAAACAGCTTCTTTACGAAACACAAGCGGCACGAAGCTAAAATTAAAGAAGCTTTCCTTACTCCAAGGAACTTAAACAAGCTTTTGGGACACCTAAATTGAAAACTTCAAACCTGAACCTTCTGATGTTAATGAGAAACCATTAGTGCTTTGTCGAATTGTATTTTTCAAATAGCACTTTTCTGGACTCCCTGACAGGCCAGCCAAACATGAAAGAGCACTTGACCGACCAAGACATAATATATCGTAAGATTTCAACAGCAAGCACGTGCCTTACACAATTAGACAGTACATGTAAATTTTTAGTTTAATTTTAGCCTCATCGACAACTTCATAACCTGTAGCGCGGAAGGCCGCATGCTAAATCACAATATGAATATAAAAGGTTAAAAAATTACAAACGCAAATTATCCATGTAATCAAACCATCCATCCCTAATTTCCGTGGATTTTGTAACTACCTTTAGAGCATGGCTGTCACGTAACCCGTAAAGGTTCAAATATTTACCCTTTTTCTTTTAAATACCTACATGAGCTTAAATTAGTTGCAAATATTTTTTCGTTGTAATGTGATATAATGGCTATTAATGAAGAGATCATCACAGAAACCAAATGTTCGTGCAGTGTTGTTTACTCGTCAAATTTCAGATGGTAGTTTGCAAAAGTGTGTTAATGTTAAGGGAAAGATATTTTTCATCAAAACCATATTTGACTATCCCTATGTAAAGTCAAGTGCATTCTATCTATATATAAAATGAAATACGCAACTGATATTCAAGCAAATAGTATAGCCACATATCAAAGAACAGAAAAAAGAGAGACCTCGGGATTGGCTGTTGAAGCAGATGAACCAATAAACTTTAGTAGGAGAAGCTGGAACAAAGCCCGCACGGAGGCCCCTTCCATAGAAGTAGTTCACCTTTGACTCATATTGTTGGCCTTCAGGATATTGTCCAAGACCACGAAAAGCAGAGTGTCCCGCATACTTAGGCTCGGAAAACCCCATCCACTTTGCTATTGGTGAGTTGACACCATCACAGCCAATCACAATCTGTAACAGAGGATTCGGTAAAATAACATGATAGGTTGAGTAAATTCCAAGCTTGCTTCAAAAACATTTTGTGCGTGATTAAGATTAAGAACCCCATTGGCCCGACTTCTAGAATAAACTTCTCCTCTCCAAGAAAGAAGCAATCGGGCAGTCAGGAACAAGAGCCCGTAGCTTTCGCTGGTGCAGAAAACCACGATGCGCTTCTAGGTTCAAGGAAGAAGCAGCAATTTAAAGCTTCTGTTTGTATTGCAGCGAGAAGCTTTCGGAGGAAGGGATTTTCGAAAAATGATATTATCGTAATGAGCAACTCTACTCAAATAGCATTTTTACAATAACTCCAGTTTAAATAAGAGAGGCCTTAAGAAAGAATGGGGAACATACACATAAATGCAAAAAAAGATCCACATACATGATATGTACACAAGTGCCGTCGATTTATGCATATGCTCGTCATATGTTAAGAGAACCATTCGAGATTACTGCTTAATACACTATACACTGCATCATATGCATGGAAATAGAGAAGATTGATGAGGACCAGTAGACAGTAGATAAGCTACTAGATTGATGCATAGCATGGTCAAAATCGAGAATAGTTTGTTGAGATGTGGTAAAGAGAAATAATTGTTTCGGGTTCGGATTTCGGGTTTGTAGTCAAGTTCAGGTTTTGAAAATCCACCCCGAATCTGACACATTGACATCCCTACTAATATCCGGCACTATTCATTGTAAATTGGAATTTCGTGGAAAATCATGAAGCCATCTTGATTTTTAATAAAGCATCCTCATGTTTTTATTTCCGTGCGGCCTATCTCATATGTACACAGTTTATTTATCCTTGTATCTCTATCTCTTTTTTACTCTCAAAACCATTAGTCCCTTGGATCAATCAATGTTACAGTAACACAAGTTACACAACACTACAATTTCCTTATTAACTTCCTTAAGATTGCTCAAACATTTGTAAGTTAATCTGCTTTACATAGAAGGAGATTAGAACTTGTCATATAGATTGGTTTGTAGTTAACCTGTTCCTAACAGAGAAGATAAGAAACAATTGTGTTGAAATGTTACATATGGAATATAAAATATCCACCACTATATGTTGCAAAGGAAATGCAAATCAACCATGTAAATTATAATTACCTAGGCATTACAAACGAAAAAGGGAAAACATGTTAAGTTGTTTTAAAATACCTTAGCAAGTACTCGGCGACCATCATCTAGCTCCAGAAGAATACCATCTTTCCCTTGCCATGCAATCGATCTCAATCTCGAAGAAAAGGAAATTGTGTTTGGAGGTAATCTCCCAGCTAGAGTCTCCACAAGAACTCTCCTTTCTACTGCCCGCAATTCTTGCCTGTAGAAGACTAGCATCAGATAGCTTGAAGGTTGAAACACATTAGGTACATGTATCTGTAACTGCATGGTTAAAATATTTTAGGTTTGAGCCTCTCAGCGAACTAATTTTTGAATTTCAGTCAAAATCTATTAGACGTAATGGTTAGTCAAAAGTCGTAAAAATATTTTGTTAAGAAAGAGAATATTCTGTTTAAAAGGTAACAACGACTTTCAAGGTCCTCAAATGCCAGAGAAAATAAAATAGTTTAGGACCTGTATTAATTGAACTACGGTGGATGCAGTCCAAAACTATTTCAGGCTTTCAGCTAAAGAATTCACAAATTCAACTTTATTACCATCATTAGTACAACAAAAAGAAATAATATGCAATTTTACCCAGGGGCTTCATCCTCAAATCTGAAAGATCTGAGCTCTTTCCCATCTTCTGATCTCATCACCAGTCTGCACACAGTTGACCCACCAAAGAAATAAGAACAAAATATCGCAAACAAAAGAGAAAATACAGGTAAGAATTAAATTTAGAAACCTGTACCCCTCTGACACAGTACCTCTTTGGTTTGATTTCTAGAATAGCTTCTCTGATCGAGAAGCATAAGCCACAACCAAAATGTCTAGAGATTCTAGTAGTAGAACTTAATATACATTCACGCATATAGAACGTTTCAAGCATAAACAAAAGTGAGCATAGAAAACAGAAGATCCAATTAGAAATTTTTGCTTCAATATGCAGCAAGAAGATATTGTGGGGACATCATAACATGTCGTTGAGATACCTAGTGGTCCACACCGGCACCTCCTCAAGGTTACTATTCTGATTTTATATGATTTACCATGAACATATATATTAAATTTAACAAATAACATCACCTGTCTCGTGAAACAGCATATTATAAGGAAAATCGATTCATAAGATCAAATTATTCAATTGTTATAGGTATTGAAAATTAAAGTGAATGGGTGCATTTAATGGGTGCATTTACTCTGCTAAGAAATCAGGATTGGAAGTATACAAGATGTCAACAGGATGCAACCAGTGCCTAAGCTGCGTTTGGTAGCGGGGATACCCCGGAACTTTTGCATTATCAAATGTCTCACTGACACAATCAAAATTTCAGGCATTATAGTGTGGGAAAAAAAAAACCAATGATTCCTACCAATTTAAGCTTCTAGAGAATAGGGGATTACTGTATATATGTTAAAGTCGCGAAAAAACATGAAACCACTTTTTTCGGAAAGCTTCATTAAGCTGCCAAAGAACGGTATTTTACTCCTCTTTTTTTTTTTGCATCCATCACTCCCTCAAGCCCATATAAGTAGATTAATTTTGCCAGAAAATTAAATAAAGCTAGGAGATCAAAACCTTTAGCTTTAATACCGTGTGAAATAATATTAAATAATTATTTTTTTCTGAAAGTTTAAGCTGCTAGAAAATTCTATTTTAATATTTTTTTATATTCTGTTGGGTTAGTGATATCAAATTCACTTATTAGCCTAGTTGGTTTTATTTTGGGTTTGGTTCAACAACTCATGTAATAGGTTAGTTAGTAATTGGTTTGAGCATTAGTTGACCCATTTGGTATATTGGGCCAAGTGATGTTAAGAGAGGATTCTTTTTGTGTTTAGAATGAGAGAGTTCTCATTTTTTTTGCTCTCTAGGGTTCTCTTTTCTTGAGACAGAGAAGAGAGGTGTAGAGAGGGTTGGAGAAGGATCTCTCTTGTTCTTCCTGCTTGATTCAAAACTTTCAAGGTTGGTTGGAGGAATTCTAAGAGGCATTTCGAAGCCGGTTTCACGGATTCGGAAGGTTCTTCGATGAAGGTGTAGCAAGAAGGGTTTTTTCCCAATTAGAAGATTGCAAACCCACTGTAATAGAGTGGTAATCTCCGACCAAATCTTGTAATCTCCTTATGTGATAGTGGATTTGATTTCTCCGTGCCCGTGGATGTAGCCCGGATTGGGTTAACCACGTAAATCCTCTTGTGCTGTTGTGATTGTGTTTGGATATTTTTCATTTATTCCAATCCTGCATATCTTGGTTGTGGATAATTCAGATACATCACATTTGTTTATTAGTGTGATTAGTATCTTGATAGTGAGGGTTCCGTCATTAACTCACTACAATCAACAATAGTGAACACTCATCACGTCTTAGCTCAAGACTTTGTCCAAGAAGCAGATTTAGTTAAATTACAGGAACTTAAATAAGTTTAGTTGCTCGCGACCGTTGCTCTGCTGGGTGGTGATTAATTATAACTAGAAAAGTAGTTCAATTTACCAAAAAACTAAACGCAATGTATGAAACCATTAAGCTAGGGTTTGGATTGTGTACCCTTGGATCCGAAGGAACTTGGCGCGGAGCTCGTCGGCGACGCCGAGAGCGTCGAGCACGCGCCAGCCGTTCGTGGAGAGCGTGAGCGAGGTCCCGCCGGAGCGGAGCGAGGCGCCCTGCTCCAGCACCGCCGCCGCGATGCCGAGCCTGCGGAGCGCGAGCGCGGTGGCGAGCCCCGCGATACCGCCGCCCACGATCACCACCTCCTCCTCCTTCTCCTTCTCCTTCTCCTTCTCCTTCTCCTTCTCCATTAGCGGAGCCGTAGTGGTCGACAACGACGACGACGACGATGATGCGGAGATCGGGGAGAGGGCGAAGTAGGGTTCGCCGGATCGGCGTAATCGCCCGGCGCGGCCGAGGAGGCGAAGGGCGGAGGAGGAGATCGACGACGCCATGGGAGATGGGGGGTGAGATGAGGTGAGAGGAATTGTGCAGGGGAAGAGAGAGAGAGAGATAGAGAGAGAGAGAATGGGGGGTGAGATGAGGTGAGAGGAATTGTGCAGGGGAAGAGAGAGAGAGAGAGAGAGAGAGAGGAAGAGAGGGGGAAACTGGAACGGAGCAAGAGTTGGAGAATGGCTTGCGTATGCGACACAAACTTCACAGCTCGATCGGACACTTCAACTTGGACACTTGTTTAAAATATTTCGCGGCACTTCGGCCCCGCTGGATTGGGTATTTGGGAATCATTTTCCTGCACCTGGTCTATCCGAATGCTCCATACGCCGGACCTAATCTGTTGGGTTAATGACCTGTTTGATTTACGAGATTAAAATTTTCATTTTCGAAAATTTATTTTCATGGTAAAATTTCTGTCGTGTAAGAATTTTAATTTTATGCATATTTTAGAATACATATGACTGTGTCATTTTAGTATTTGGCTCCGGGTGTGTTTGGTTTGACGTAAAACTATGAAAAAAAATTTCAGTGAAAAAAAATTTTCGGTGGAAAAAAAGTTTTACGTCACTTAGTGTTTGGTTCCTAGGAAAAGAAAATTAGTTTTTCATAATAATTGTTTGGTTGAAAGGAAAAGAAAACCTATTTAATATATTTTTTATTATATATATTATTATTATATAACAATTAATATACTATATATATATTATTATAAGTTTTATATATAGATTAAATATATACAAAATTATAATAAATAAAATACATAATATATAAGAGTTATATATTTAAAAATATTAATAAATAATTACAAATTTATAAATAAAATATTATATAATAATATTTCTATATAAAAATAAATAAATAATATAATAAATAAATATATATTTATAACTAAAATTTATATATATATATATATATATATATATATATATAATATATATATATATATATATATATATATATATATGGTGCTATCAAGTTTTTGGCCATTGGATTAAGAGATGTGCGGTTAGGATGATGTGGGCCCCTAGGGTTGAGTGGTTGGTTGGTTGAATAGTATGATCTAACGGATGAAAATGATCGAAAGGGTAGATCTAACGGCGGAAAACTTGGTAGCACTAATTGCTTCGTGCTATTAATAGCATAGTAGTCGGACTATATATATATATTATAAGTGCGTCTGGTGTGCTTCTAGAAGCACGAAGCGCTCCGCTTCCAGGTTGTTTTGATGATCGGACTTTCGAATCGACGATCATCGGTCCGTTAGACTTGATCTAGAGTATTTGAAGTATCTAGAAAATAAATTTTGCGATTTTTCGATATCATTTGCCTAGTGATCGAAGTGGCTTAAAATCACAGGCTGAAAATAAAAATCTTACAAAATATGATGATATGACATTAAAATTTTAGATCAAAATTATTGATCTGTTTTATATGGTATAAAGAATTTTCTATCAAAATTTCATGTGATTTGGATATTCTCACACCGTTAAACTTGCAAAGCTCACCACGGCCATTAAAATTATTGATTTTGAGTCCTTCGATCACTAGCAAATGATATCGAAAAATCACAAAATTTACTTTCTAGGTACTTCAATACTCTAGATCAACTAACGGAGCGATCGTCGATTCGAAAGTCTGAACATCGAAAACAACTTGGAAGCACGAAAGGCTCCAAGCTTCCAGAAGCATACCAGCCCACTCTCTTCTCTCTCTCTCTCTCTCTTCTCTCTCTCTCTCTCTCTCTCTCTCTCTCTCTCTCTCTATATATATATAATATATATATATAATGAGAGAGAGGTCCAACGTGGACCTCCCTTGTCACGCCTAGGGATGTCAATGGGTATAGATACCACGAAATTTTATCCGAACCCGAACCCGAATGAAACGGATTATACCGATGGATATGGATATGGATTTGGATATGGATATACAAAATAGAAACCAAACGGATATGGATTCGGATATGGATTTTGATTGTACCCGATCCGAACCGCGAACCCGAACCCGAATTTATTTTGTATTATATATAATATATATATAAAAATTTGATGTTATATTTAAATTTGTATTTTAAAAATTTAGATTTAATATAATATATTTTGAAATATTGAAAAAAGAAATAATTGTTTCAGGTTCAAATTTTCGGGTTCGGGTTCAGGTTCGGGTTTCGGATTTTTGGTCGGGTTCGGGTTTAGATATGGATTTTTAAAATCCGTCGGGTTCGGGTTCAGGTCTCGGGTTTGGAGTCGGGTTCGGGTTCGGGTTTTTAAAAACCCGCCCCGAATCCGACCCGTTGACATCTCTAGTCACGCCCCGGATATCACGTTCCTCGGGCACGCTGACAAATCCGCCGTATACAAAGAAATTTTTCCTGTATACGAAGCGATAGCTGTACCTGTAAAAATACAATACTACAACCAGTAGTATAAAGCTGTAAGGAACAAAACATAACCTGGTAGCAAATAAAAGTTCACTATACATACAACATCTGTACACAAAAGCTCGCCTCGCGAGAAATAGTAATAACAGTATGTATAAGAACTCAAAAACTACAACTACCTGTAACTGGTACTCCACTAGCTCTGGCTTGTCTAGTAGGGCTCTAACTCGCGACGCCCTTGCCACGATCAACCTCAGAGGATGCAGCAGCCGGCACCGAAGGCTCTACAAAACGAAAAGAAACAACTGGGCTTGAGAACTACTATGAAAACAAGTAGTCCTCAGTGGGTGCCGCCCGCAACATCATCGGTTCACCCACTAAGTCTACAGAAGAGAGTAAAGAATAGAAATACGAGCTGGAATAAATCTACAGCTAAAATGTCCCTACACTATCCTCTGCAGAAACTGTAAATCCAGACCCAATCTCACTAGGGACTGTGAACACACCCGTCCCGCCTGCCCAAGCTAAGCTACCTCTACCACTAAGTAGTCCGTGGAGAGCAAGTCCAAATAGGACGTAACGACACCAACGCGAACGCACAAAGCCTAACTCCGAAGCGGCACTCGTGGGCGCGACCCAACCGAGTATGCAAACGTATCTCTACCGAGCTCAATCAGGCTCTTACAGGCTAAAGTCAAGAAAACAGGTCCAACTGGACTACCAATCAACTAGTCACGTGCCCTCGGCACAATCTGATATCAAAACGACAAATCTGGGTCCCCCGTCAACTACTACGGCACCCACTAGTCCGGAACAAAGTAAACACTACTGTAAGCAAGTGGCAAAGGGCTTGGTGGTTGGTACCCGAGACTCAAGTTCGAATCCTAGTTGATTCACATTTTCAGCTAAGTTTATTTCTAAATGAAATAAACGAAGCGGGTAGTGTGCTACTTATCTCTCAAAAAAAAAAAAAAAAAAGGCTCGCATCCCAGCACGAGCGTAACAGTAATCTGAACTACCTGGGGTACTCACCACAAGGATACTGCGGTGATACAAAAATACAACGGCTCCTAGAGCTAACTCAGGTAGTTTAGACATATGACAGGTCCCGAACGCTGATTTTTCTCCTATGTCAAATCTAAGTCCAACATGTATAATTATTAACAATTAATATCATGCTCCAAATTCAGTTCATATGTCTAAAACATGCATAATTATGAATCTAAGCTAAAACAATAGTAACATATACACACTAATTATACATGTCGACCAACGGGACTCTAGGAGTAAGAATCCGATGATAAACCCACCTCTCAAGCTAAACGCTGACAGCGAGGAAGTCGAACCACCAGGAAACTCAATCGAGTCCACTCTAAACCAACAACCGCACATCTCTAATGATCTGAAACACAATAACACTAAACTTGCATTATAGCCTCCCAAAATCAACACTTAAGCTAAAAATCCTTAATTACAAAGCGAAACTTCACCTTCCAAACCTCAATCCTAGTGAAGCAAGGTTCCAAATCTAGTAATCTAGGTTGGAGTATGCATCCCTGGTGTAAACATTCCAATTCCTCCAAAGTTAGCATAAAAGAAGACTCAAAGCTCGAGATTCTGTCCAAGCAACAGCAGCAGAGAAGAGTAGGAGTTCGACCAAGCTAACATTTACCAAATTCAGCAATCTTGGGCTTCGTGGATTCCTCTCGAAGTCTAGAATCCAACAAACCAAGTTTCGTAGAAATCCGATGCTCCTACGTCGCACACGAGCCGAAACGCCGACAGTCGACGCTGGAATTCTACAGGAACAGCACCCTAGCTCGAAATTGATGGAGCTTGAAGTAAATAAAGTGATTTCGATGGATCACTCACCTCGAAAACCCCTCTAGAACCGGCAAAACGTCGACGACGGCGAAAATCCACGCTCATCCAGCCTCCTCGCAGCACCATGACGACGAATACACACTCGAACGGCACCGCGGCGCGACGTCGACGACACCCGAACTCCACCCAAGCTCCTCCCCTACCCACGTCCAGCACAAGGAGAAGAGAGAGAGAGAGAGTAAAAATCCTCTCCTCTCTGTTCTCTCAATCCTACATAGAGAGGGAGAAGGGATGGCAATACAACCGAGGTGAAAAAGACTGAATTACCCTCTCACCTACCAAAGTGTACCGATACACGCACGTTTGTACCGGTACAAATGGGCAACCCGAGAGCAGTCTGCGTAGCAATTATACCGGTACATTCCAAAATTTGTACCGGTACAAGTGGCAGAAAATCTACTATTTCGCGGATTTTCATGATACCAGCTGCGCTCGCGTTCCCACAGAGTCCGTTTGGCGTCCATTTCGCGCCAACGCGATCCGGGCTTGTCCCGACACTCACCAGAGCTGTCGACAAGCCTCAACTACTATATTGCAGGGTTACTACATCCCTCTCATGCGGTCCACGAGGCCGAAGCGCGCGTGTCTGCTGACCCATCCGCTCCCCAACGCCGTGCCATCTCCCTCCTTGTTTTCGTTTTCCGCGGACGGCACGCGGAAAACGAAAACGCATATTTTTTTCCAAAATCTGTAAAATAACTTTTTCAAAAAAAATTTTACGGACAACCAAATGTAGGAAAAAAAATTTACAAAAATCATCCAAACAGCCCCTCAATTCAGAAAAGTTTTACAGGGATCCAAACAGCCCCTTAATTCAGAAATCATCCAACTATATTGTTGGCACGATAAAATTGCGGCACATGGTGAACCAGGATATACCGCGAGAGTCGCTCTTGAAACTAGGAATAGGTGACATGTGGTGTGCCTGAAGCAAAGAAGAATGCACATAAAATCAAAAAGCAGTTAAGACTTATGTGGTTAGGATCGGCCGATAGTGGCTTACAAAAAGGAATGTGGCCAATCATAGGGAAAAACTTAATAACAACAGGCAAAATTATAAATAGATAAGAGACGACTATAAGAGAGGTCTTTTCCCCAGAACAAGAAGACCAACTTAATTTTCTACATTTTTCGCTTTCTAGTAGTCTACTTGTAATTTCTCATTTTCTTCGCATTTTCTGCTTTTCTATGAGTAGTTTTAAGTTAGTAATTCTTGTAAGACCAAGCGCCACAGCGGCGTACCTCTTTCTATCCACATTTTCTCCATTTCGGCAATATATATAAGTATCATTCGACTCTTCAACCAAACCGAATTCACTATGTAGTCTTTGAACTTAGTTGATTCGATTCCTCATCAGCCGAATCGCTTGATTCGTTTGCAGATGCAAATTTTGAGGGTCATTATCAGTAGCCCTGTACTCCTCGCATGTTTCCCGAGGGAGTACGTTTGACCGAGTCAACAGTCAAGAAAATCGACTCGCAGCACATATTGATAAAATTATTATAATACATTTTTTATGGAGGCTAATGTTACGTATCATTTTACAAAAAATTAATCACATAAAAATCATAAATATTTGGATATATAAAATCTATGTAATATAATCCTAAATTTAGGAGATTCATAACTTTATTTGTCTTTTATGTTTAATTTAAATTTTGGAATAAATATAAAATAGCCATTTTGCATAAAAAATTCACTTTGTTTTACGGATTTGCAAAAATAGACTATTTTTTTTTGTTTTTATAGATTCAGCACAAATTTTTTTTTTAAAACAACCAAAAAAATCAATATTCAGCACTGCTCGGAGCTTCGCCGGAATAAAGACAGAGAAGTAGGAGGAGGGTAATGATCACTTCTCATGCCCCAAAATTACAGCAGAAGCCTCCAAGCGCATAATCAAACCCACCGAATACACGAGAAACACCCCGCACACCCGTAGCATACAACAAACCTAGAGTCCACAACTAATCAGGTATGAGAGTATATAGAACAAATAAAAGGTATAGCAAAATGTACATTCATCATAATGCTAAACCAACAAAAATAGTACAATCATTGTGGGGGATGTCTTTTCCACGGACATTTTCTCAGAAATTTATGAAAAAGATACGGCAACTGAAGGAGTAGAAATTAATATTTGTAGAAATAATGTATAATATAAAAATTGCAGAAATAAATCTTATATTGGCTTATATTAGAGTAGTGTTGGAAGCGTGATTTTTTCTGATACCAATTGTTGAAACTAGCACTTATGCTAATACCGATTGTTAACCCAAGATGTAAAATAGAACAAAATATAATATAGAGAAAAGATATTGGGGGAGGAAAAAGAAAACTAAACTAATACTTTATTAATAAAAAGCATTTGATTACACGATGGGCGACACACTCGTCTTTATGCAGTCATGTCTACTGTGGCTTATTCATCTTAATTAATCCATGCCTAACTATATATAGATATCAAGTCATAACAGATGATAAATCTAACTTTCATTTTAGATAATTACAAATTCTACTCTAAGTACATAAACTTTTAAATATAATCAATGTATAATTTGGGTACACCCTATCTCTAACTAATAGATTAAGTTTGGATTATTATTCTAACATCCTCCCTTAATCCAAACTTTATTTTCAAACCGTAAATTTCGTGAAACGCGCACTTTGATTTTGCAATCTCTGACACTGTAGTTGTCTTCATGTTCGAGTTGTGCAGCATGACGCCTGTCCAATGATATTGCCATGCACGAAATCTTTGCCACCTATAGTCATGATTATCCACATCAACCTTAGGGATCTGCAGGTTCCTGCAAATATTTGGATTTGATATTTTAGATTCACTGGTTTCAATGTGTGCACCTTGCATCGTACCAAAACTTTACATTTTTAATTTTATATTTTCGTTTGCTATTTTCTTTCTTTATCTTTAAAATTTTCCAACGTTTGAAATTCAACCCAATGGCGAAGATAAAGAAATTTGGAAAGAAGAATTTAATCAAAATTATGAAGAAGATCATATTCGTGAAGAATATGTTGATCAGCAAAAAGGTACAAGTCAAATCGATGAGAAAGTTCACAATAATGATGTAGTTAAAGAATTTTCCGTCGATGAAGTAATTACACATCAAATCAAAGAGGAAGTTGACTTTTTCCGAATGTTACTGAAGAAATTTTTATATATCAGAATGTGGATGATGAAAAGAAAATCACGTTTCCAAAAATTGATATTAGAGCCAAAAAGTAACAAACGACTTTTAAGCCAAACAGCATCAAATTTGGAAAGAATACAGAACCAATATACCAGATTACTATGTCAAAATCAAGCCACTTGTAGCAAATCGACGAAGATGACGTTCAGGTAAAACCAAAGCAAGGAATCACTTCGAAGAAGTTGGCCTCCACACAACACACAAGAGAAGGTGGTTGTGACTCTTGAGAAAAAGAGAGCAAGGAGAGCTCGTGAAGAGATCAATGAAGACTTGATCAGATGGCTTGGAGGGATAGGCAAGCAAGCCAAAGTATGGAAAACTTGGACATATCTCGATAGAAGGTCAATATATCAAAAAGCTACATGTTTGAAACTTAATTTTTGGATTTTCAAGTTTTGTTGTGGATTTAGATTGGTTTATTCAACCTGGCTTACCAAAGTTCGATAGAATGAACTTCAAACAATGAAAATGGTCATTCGATATTTTTTAGAATCCCAAGATTTGTGGGATATAGTGGAGAATAGAAATTATGAAAAAGAATTTGGTAAAGAAGAATTTCAAAAGAAGACAGAAAAGTTCTATCATATATTTTTTTTAAGCTGTGGATTTGCTATTGGTTGAGAATATTTCATACAGCACATAAAGCATGGAGAATGCTAGCAAAAATTAGAGGAGAATATTTGCAGGAATAGAATTACATTCAAGAAGAAGAAATTCAACCCAATGGTGAAGATAAAGAAATTTGGAAAGAAGAATCTAACCAAAATCATGAAGAAGATCAAATTTGTGAAAATATGTTGATCAATAAAAAGTTATAACTCAGATCGACGAGAAAGTTCGCAATAATGATGCAGTTAAAAAATTTTTGGCAATGAAGTAATTATGCATCAAGTTAAAGAGAAAGTTATCAAAATGTGAATGAAGAACAGAAAATCACACTTCCAATAAGTAGGACGTTCCAATGTCGGAGATGATGATAATGATGACAAAACTCAAGAAAGTCTAAGAAACATCTATTTCTATTCTTTCTACTATATTAAAGAAAGGTTTGGGGGTGACCACAGCAATAGCGTCAAAGGAGATAAGAGGAATGAGAAAAGGAAAGGAAAGAGAGCAATAAGGGTAATTTGATCATATTATTAAAATCTAAATCAAATCTACAAAATTTAAAAAATCGGCGCGATTTTGCAAAAATACAAAACCAATAAAATTTTTGTTATATTTGGTTTAGATTTATCGTTATCTAAATTAGAATTAAATCCTAATTTAATTAGGATTTGATATAATTTGGTATATATGGATTATGAGTCGAAATCTAATTTCAAATTAAATTAGATTAAATTTATATTTAGAAATCTAATTAGACTAGAATTCTAATTAGGCTCTAATTTGAAGCAACATCCTATATATATGCGGCCAAATTAATGAAGCCGGTGCGACCAAACTGAGAAGCCATGCCAAATTAAGTTTTCAAAATTCATGTCCAAAGCCTACTGTCCTTTTGGTGCTGGTGGTCATGCAGAACCGGCAGGGCATTCATTGCGGGAGAGCCTTGTTCTAACTGGAGGCATTCTCTAATTAATTAAGCCAACCGGCAGGAGGAGCCGTATGCACTAATTAAGACATTTGTTGGTCCGTACGGATTGAGTGAGGCCATTTTTTGGAGTTGTTTTGTTGCGGCGTTTTCGATCCAACTAATTAAGTTTTAGTCTTTGAGCGATCTTTTTTGTACTCTATTTTTTTTTGACATTAATAAATTATTAGCTCCGTCTCCGTCCGTAGACGTAGACCGTTGGTCAAACCACGTAAATGTCGGTGTGTTTTTTTTTTTATCTTTTTTTTTCTGCATTAAGTTATTTTCTGTATTTATTTTTCGTCGTTTCGATTTTAACAAACTAGTATCAAAGCCTTTCTATTTTCTTTGAGGATTAAGATGACGACGAAATTCAAGATTCAGAAGTTTGACAGGACCAATAGTTTCGCATTATGGCAAGTCAATATACGTGCTATCCTGAAATAACTCGTTAAGGGTGGGACCCCTTTTTTTTGTTTGGGTATAAGGGAGGGATAACTCCTTATCCCCTCCTTTATCCCCCAACCAAACGAGTTTCATACTATTTATCAACTATAGGACATTTTTGATGGTCAGATGCGTCGTACATAACACTTTAATGAAGAAGATAACAAAGTGCCTAATGAAAAATAAAAATAAAAATCATAGAGTACTTAAGTATCATACAGTTAAAATTATAAAGTACTAAAGTTAAAAAATGTACGGTAAACTATAGAATGATATCTGAAGTTTTTCCTAAGTGAAATGGATCTCCCAACTACTTTGCCAAAGTAATGATATCTGAAGTTTTTCCCAAGAGGCTGTTCGGATCCCTGTAAAACTCTTCTGAAAAAAAAAATTTTGGGTGAAATTTTTTTTCCTGCATTTGGTTGTCCGTAAATTTTTTTTTGGAAAAGTTATCTTACAGATTTTAGAGAAAAATTCGTGTTTTTGTTNTTTGTTTTCTTCTTTACAATTAGTCTATATAATTTTTGCCTTTATAAGATTTTTTAGTTGAAGTTTAATATCAATAATTATAAAATACATGTTATTTATGTTAAAAATGATATATTATTTTTTATTATAATAATATTCAAAAAAATAGGCATTTTTCTTTTATAAAGATTTGCTCTTTTATTACATAAACTTTAAAATAAATTTGATTTTTTTTTCTTTTTTACAAAGGTCTTAATTTGGGAATGGAATTAAATTTTTTATAAAATTTAGAAAATATTTTTTTATAGATTTATATTTAAGAGTAAAATTAATATATTATATTATTATATTATTTTTAATTTATATGAACTGAACAGTGTAATAGGAATAATCCATTTCAATTTCAATTTAGAAATGAATCAAACATTTTGGATGAGTGGATCAATCCAATTACCATTCTAATATATTTCCATTCCATTATTCATTCTAATTCCATTGTTGAACCAAACAAATTCTAAATATAAATTTTATACCCGTCAATCTAAGGGTGCGTTTGGTTCGAAGTCATAATTGAAATTAGAATCAGATTAGAAATAAGCTTGAATCAAAATTGAAATGACCCATTTCCTCATTTAGTTTAGTTCGTCACCTGAATTGGAATCGAAATAAATCATTTTCATCGTCAGTATTTGGTTCAGGTAGATATCAAAAACGAAATCAAATTAAAAAATAATTAATGAAAAGTAAGACAATTTATATTTTATATTATTCATTATGAAAATAAACTATTTATTATTTTTATATTGTAATAATTATATGGTAACATGTAAATCACAAAATTTTAGACGATTCTAATAAATAGAATAGTTAACAAAATATAATCATTTCCTCAATAAAAAGAAAGTGAAAGAAAAGTCAAATTTTAAAGACCAATATTATAACAAACTAAAATTATTGGTAACAATAATATAAGCAGGAACTAGACCAATTTTACGTTTGGATAAAAAAATTGGATTATTCTTAGGAATAAAGTAACTAGTGTTTGGATAGTTAGATTGGAACAAAGTGAATACGAGTTATAATTTTAAATTAAAATTATTTTATCTAATTAATTAATTAACATCAAAATATTACATAATAATAATAAATTAATAATATAATTTATCTGTAATTTCGAATGAGGCCTAAAATGGGTGTTTCGTTGCTCAAGAAGCACCGTAGATACAGTTGGACTCCAATTTTTTTTAAAAAAATTAAGAGAAAATTGCAAGAAATATTAAAACAATCCGTTTTGTTCATTTTTTAAAAAATAAACTCAGCTAGCAATATGAAACAACCATCAAGCACTTAAACCAACTGGGCAAGGTATAATCAGCAGAAATTTAAAATTTTTGTTTTCACATTTTCGCCTAACTGAAGTTAAATTTGCAGATGTTGCCCTCCTGCTACATCAAATCTACACAAACAGAGAAAAAGAAAGATCATTAATTTATTCTACTTTAGGGTACCACCTTAACTACCTTTTATATATATATATATATATATATATATATGTATTTTTTCAGGAGTCAAGTTCAAATAATATAAATGTTATAGTGTATAGTATTACACTCTTTTTAAACCGTAGATCTGACTACAATATAAGGATTGGGATGAAACAATCGACAACTTTTTTGTTTGTTTGTTAAAATACACTTTCTACTTCATAAGATGTGACATGATTGCAGTAGCTTTGGCTATGTAATCAGTTTTTCTTTACTAATTGAGACGACTTTGTACGAAATGCACAGTTCGGTTGATAATTTTTAATATAAGCAAATTTTTTAAAGAAAAATAATTTATATAACAAACTGATAATATTTAGGTAAAAAAGTATCAACATTTTATTTCTTTCGATGCTTTTGGATGGTTACAATTGATTTTAATACACTGCAATTTAATTTTATTAAAAAATTCAAAATTTAATTAACTGCAACAATTCACATGCATTAAAATAAATAAAATTTTTAAGAAATTATTAACAAAGTAAAGTTTAAGGGCCAATTATAGTAATAATCCCTTTATAATATATTTTACTGTTAAACATTTTTATATGCTTTCACACTTTTGACAAAGTGAATGTTTAATGTGCACATAAAATTAAGTTAATGTAAATAATTACAATAACAAACCTTATACCTAAGTATAAGATAAAAATGATTATGTAAACTTTCATGCTCGAAACCTAAAATAAAATAAAATAAAAAAGAATAAAGTGTAGAGTAAGGAAGTGGTGTCACATCCAAGGCTAGTAAATGGTGTCACATTCTATGGAGTAGAAAAGTATTTTAATTTTAATATAGAACTAAGAAGTTGCCATTATTTTATCTCAATTCTTAGATTGTAATTAGATTTTATAACAACTCAGCTCGCTAGCAATAATAACTCGTTGGGCCTAAACCACCGACCTAAAATACTTAAGTCTAATTATCCTTGTTAGTTTCTAACTCTCTTATAAACCCAATGACAATCTCATTCCCATCCAATGTGGGACTATAAATACTTAAGTCTAGTTATTATTATTACTAGCTTCTAACTCTCTTATAAACCCAATGACAATCATATTCTCATTCGATGTGGGACTATTGGACTATAAATACTTAAGTCTAGTTATTATTACTAGTTTCTAACTCTCTTATAAACCCAATGACAACTACATTCCCATCCGATGTGGGACTATTGGAGTGTAGTGTCACAGACTCCCCCCGTTAAGAAACTGACGTCCTCGTCAGTCCAATCACACACAACCCAAGATCACCAGACGATGTAAGACTCCCCCCGTTAAGAAACCAGGCGATGTGAGATCAAGATCACTAACTTAGCCTGTTAATCACCGACTTTGCCTCAGCCAAGACTCATCTCACACTTCCGGCTGATGAACTGGTTTTGATACCAAATGTATGAACTAGTTTTGATACCAAATGTAACGACTCAACCTGCTAACAATAATAACTCGTTGGGTCTAAACCACCGGCCCAAAATGCTTAAACCTAGTTATTATTACTAATGTCTAACTCTCTTATAAATCCAATGACAATCTCATTCTCATCCGATGTGGGACTATTAGGATGTCACAGATTTACGGTTCAAAGAGTGTAATACTATTCACTATTACACTTATGTTATTTGAACTTGACCATTTTTTAGACATTCCAAAGTTATGTGCAACTACATCATCAAAATCCAGAAAATGGTAATTATAATACAAGCTACCTATGAGCATACAGGATGAATTTATCTTACTATTTAGATGCATAAACATTTTATTCGATATATCTCTTTAATTTATCTTAGAATTACGAAATAGTTAGGAGATGAAAAACGAAATCAAATATCTACAATAAATCCAACAAAGATACGGATACCAAAATTTGAAGTCAAATTTCTAGCATCCAATCATACAAGAAAATCTTTTGTATTCAATAAATTATTCTTAGATGCCTTATTCTGACATCGAAACAAGACTTTAAATACAAGTGTTGCATCTTCTGCTGTACATATTGATGATTACATAGTATTTTGCTTGGTGCTTGCAAGTAGAACCAACCAAATCGCCCCTGCAGTACCTGATGGAGAGGATGGAGGGTCACTGAATTCACAATTACGAAAACTATGGGTACCAAATTTGAAAGTTCGAGTATTCATCATCTTAAAAATGGGTTATAACTCAAATAGTGTGTGTTCATCTTTACCTCCCTTGAATATGAAATTATCCGTGGCTTCAATTGGACGCAATGGGCTCCAACAGCTCACACTCAAAGTTTGTGTGCTCCAGGAATGGCCCCAATCGAACTAACCTGGGAATCATTACCTCATTCCTAAAAGCACACACTATTGGATCCTCCCACTGCAGCAAAGATCCGACAAGGCTGGCGCGCGCCGTTAAGGGAAACACCCTCGCCCAACGCTCCTGCGCATACTCCCCCAGTGCTGCCACCACTGCTCCTCTGCTGCCTGTTAGTGCCGGTGCAAGCTTTCCAGCAAGGACAACGGCATCTTCTAGAGCGCAGCACGCGCCCTGGCCGAGGTTGGGCGTCATGGGGTGCCACGCATCCCCGACTACCACCGCCACCGCACTGCTACTGCCGTTCAAAGCTGCTGCAACTGGCGGCGGGCTGAGGCCTGGCCAGAGCCAGCGGTCGACAAGCGGGGTCTTGACGACGGTGTCATCGGGGGTGTTGCGCATGATGTCGAGGAGCTCCTGCGGCCAGGTTTGAACAAGATCCAAGGCCTCTTTCTTGAGGGCTGATGGATCAGTTGTTCTCGGTCCTATTTGGAATGTTGGATCAAAAAATTCAGTTAACTAACCTTTGAAACAGCTTCTTTACAAAACAGCAACACTAAGTTTCTGAAGCTTTTATTACAACAAAGACCTTAAACAAGCTTTTGAGATTACTAAATTGAAACTTCAAACTGAAGCTTCTGATGTTACTACAGCGAAAAGTTACTGGAGGATGATTATGAGAAACCATTAGTGCTTCGTCGAATTGTATTTTTCAGATAGCACTTTTCTCGAGTCTCCCGACGGGCCAAACAAGAGAGCACTTTAACTCACCAAGACATAATATATCCTAAGATTTCAACAGCAAGTACATGCCTTACACAAGACAATAGATGTTAATTTTTAGTTTAATTTTAGCCTCATCGACAACTTCATAACCTGTAGCGGAAGGCCACATGCTAAATCACAATATGAAGATAAAAGGTTAAAAAATTACAGAAGCAAATTATCCATATATTCAAACCATCCAACCCTAATTTCCGTCGATTTTGTAACTACCTTTAGAGCATGCTCGTCATGTAACCCATAAAGGTTCAAATATTTACCCTTTTTCTTTTAAGTACCTAGATGAGTTTAAATTAGTTTCAACTTTTTTTGGCTGTAATGTAATTAATCGCTATTAATGAAAATAAACAGAGATCAGCACAGAAACCAAATGTTCATGCAGTTTTTTTTACTTTTCAAATTTCAGATGGTAGTCTGCAAAGTGCTTTAATGTTAAAGGAAAGACAAACCTGACAAGATTCAATTCTATCCCTATTTAAAGTCAACTGCATTCTATCTATAAAAGATGAAATACACAACTGATATTCAAGCAAATAGTAAAGCCACATATCAAGGAATAGATAGAGAGACCTGGAGATTGGCTGTTGAAGCAGATGAACCAATAAACTTTAGTAGGAGAAACCGGAACAAAGCCTGCACGGAGGCCCCTTCCATAGATGTAGTTCACCTTTGACTCATATGGTTGGCCTTCAGGATATTGCCCAAGACCACGAAAAGCACAGTGTCCCACATACTTAGGCTCGGGAAACCCCATCCACTTTGCTATTGGTGAGTTGACACCATCACAGCCAATCACAATCTGTAGCAGAGGATTTCGGTAAAATAACATGATAGATTGAGTAAATTTCAAACTTGCTTCAAAAAGATTTTGTGTGTGATTAAGATTAAGAGCTGCTTTGGCCCAACTTCTAGAATAACTTCTCTCCAAGAAAGAAGCAATTGGGCAATAAGGAACAAGAGCCCATAGCTTTTGCTGGTGCAAAAAGCCACGATGCGCTTCTGGGTTCAAAGAAGCACCAATTTTAAGCTTTTGTTTTTATAGCAACGAGAAGCTGTCGGAGGAAAGGATTTTTGAAAAACGACATTTTATTATAATGAACAGCTCTACTCAAATAGCACTTCTATAAAAACTCCAGTTGAATTAGAGAAGCCTTAAGAAAGAATGGGGAACAAACACATAAATGCAGAAAAGATGCACATACATGATATGTACACAAGTGTCGTTGATTTATGCATATGCTCATCATATGTTAAGAGAACCATTCGAGATTACTGCTTAATACACTATACACTGCATCATATGCATGTTAAGTAGAGAAGAATGATAAGGATCAGTAGACGGACTTTTTTACAAAATAACCATCTAAAATTTTATAATTTGCAAAATAACCTTATCAAATTTGTATTTGATAAATTAACTCTCAAAACGCGGTGAATCATTCACCGCATTCTGAAAGTATCTAAGTTCTTTTAAAGGTGGTGAATCATTCACCGTCTTCTTCATAATTTTTTGGAAAAGAGAAAAAAAATGAGGTTGTTAAAATTGTACGTAGATTATACGGGAAATAAAAAAAAGTGAGGTTGTTAGGATTGTGTGTGGAATATTAGAATTTTTGTTTGATTGCTAAAATTGTATGGATAGATTATTAAATTTTTTTGATTGTTAGGATTATATGGATATATTATTAGGATTTCAAATTGCTAAGATTATATGTGATGTTTGATTATTATGATTGTATGGATAGATTATTGGGATCTTTTTAATTGTTAGGATTGTATGGATAGATTATTAGAATTTTCAGGTTGTTAAAATTATATGTGATTTGTTGAAATATTTATATGGTTGTTAGGATTATAGAAAAAAATAATAAATAAGTGAAAGGCGGTGAATCATTCACCACTTTTCTGAGAAATTAGGTTCTTTATGAAAACGGTGAATTATTCACCGTCTTTAAGAGTTTAGTTTTTTAAATATAATTTTGGCAGGGTTATTTCACAAATAACAAAATTTTAAAAGGTTATTTTATAAAAAAGCCCTCAGTAGACAGTAGGTAAGCTACTAGATTGATGCATAGCATGGTCAAAATCGAGAATAGTTTGTAGAGAGGCTGATGCAGCCACTACATCTAATATCTAATATCCAGTATTATTTGTTGTAAATTGGGATTTCATGGAAAATCATGAAGCCATCTTGATTTTTAATAAAGCATCCTCATGTTTTTATTTCCATGCAGCCTCTCTCTTATATGTACAGGTTTTATTAATCCTCGTACCTCTTATCTCTTTTTTACTCTCAAAACATTAGTCCCTTGGATCAATCAGTGATACAGTAACACAACACTACAATTTCCTTATTTATAAACTCTCTTAAGATTGCTGAAACATTTGTAAGTTAATCTGCTTCTACATAGAAGGAGATTAGAACTTGTAATTAACCAGCTCCTAGAGGAGAAGATAATAAACAATTGTGCGTAAATGTTGCGTATGGGATATAAAATATCCACTATATGTGGCAAAGGAAAAGCAAGAAATCAACCATGCAAATATAATTACCTAGGCATTACAAACAAAACGGAAAACATGTTAAGTTATTTTAAAATACCTTAGCAAGTACTTGGCGACCATCATCTAGTTCCAGAAGAGTACCATCTTTCCCTTGCCATGCAATCGATCTCAATCGTGAAGAAAAGGATATTGTGTTTGGAGGTAATTTCCCGGCTAGAGTCTCCAGAAGAACTCTCCTTTCTACTGCCCGCACTTCTTGCCTGTCAAAGATTAGCATCAGATAGCTTGAAGGTTGAAACATATTAGGTACATATTCGGTAACTACATGGTTAAAATATTTTAGGTTTGAGCCTCTCAGCTAACTAAGTTTTGAATTTCAGTCGAACTCTATCAGACATACTGGTTTGTCAAAAAGTTATAAAAATATTTTGTCAAGAAAGAGAATATTTTGTTTAGAGGTAACAATACTTTTAAGGTCCTCCAATTCCAGAAAAAATAAAATAGTTTAGGAGCTGTATTAATTGAACTAAGCTGGAGGCAGTCCAAAATTATTTCAGGTTTTCAGCTAAAATATTCAGAAAATCAACTTATTATTACCATCATCAGTACAACAAAAAGAAATAATATGCAATTTTACCCAGGGGCTTCGTCCTCAAATCTGAAAGATCTGAGCTCTCTCCCATCTTGTGATCTCATCACCAGTCTGCACACAGCTGAGCCCGCCAAAGAAATAAGAACAAGATATTCTAAACAAAAGAGATAATACAAGAATTAAATTTAGAAACCTATATCCCTCTGACATAGTACCTCTTTGGTTTGATTTCTGGAATAGCTTCTCTGATAGAGAAGCAGAAGCTACAATCAAAAATTCCAAAGATTCTAGTAGTAGCAGAAAACTTACATATATGTTCAAGCATAGAACGTTTCAAGTAGAAACAAAAGTAAGCATGGAAAACAGAAGATCCAATTAGAAACTTTTGCTTCTTTATGCAGCATGGGGATATCACGACATGTCGTTGAGATAGCTAGTGGTCCACACCAGCGCCTCCTTAGGCTGTGTTTGGAAAGAGGATAACTAGGGTATAAATCTGTTTATTCTTATTATTCTACCAAACAAAAAAAAATTTGATAGGAATATTTTATTCTGGTCAAAGCGGGTTATTCCTATTTTTAATGGAATAACCCATTAAGTTTATACTTCGCCACCCCTAGAATAGGATTTTTTCATGGGGTTTATCAGGGGCAGGGGTAAGTAATAGATTATTTTATTTATATTAAACAAAGCAAAAGGCTCTCGGTTCAAGGGCCTCATAACTAACACCCTTTTACTTTTTGCCCAGCTACCTCACTATTTCTTCTTCAACTTCGTCTTTTACCAGAGACTTGTTCTTCCTCCTTAACCTCCCTCTTCAACCTCCCTCATTACTCCATTCTCTCACCTAATCCCACCTCTTCTTTATACCATCTTCTTCCCCGCCGCTGATTTTATTCTCTTTCATATTAACTCCATATTCGACCTACCCTTCATCTCCATCTGAAATCTAGTATTTACTGCGAGGGATTTTTCTCTACTTGCCACCCCTTCTCATCAATAGCTGGGCGATCCACGATTCACTTTGCAGATCTTCAATAAATTGAGGTGATCTCCCTCAAGTGCAAATTAGACCCTCCTTGGGTGCTGTTGTTGCGCATTGTCAAGTCACCTTGGAGGCCTCGTCGATCTTCTTCTCTTCTCCAAATCCTCTATTAATTGGAGAGCTTAGATTTCCAGCAGTCTCTCCTTCTCAAGAACAGTTTGGCTAAAGCTCAGTTCCCTGTAATTAATTGAGGCGATTGCTTCGGTTGCAAGTTTTTACATCTCCAAATATTGCAATTGCATCGACTTGTCAAGTCCCTCCATTATTATTATTTACCTCCTTCCACCTAAAACAAGTAAGTTGCCTTCTTCCCCTTATATATATGTCTCTGTGCTAAGATGCAAACTATTCTCGAGAACTATTGAGGCTTGCGTAACACTTAACTTTCTTAACTGCGCTCCAAATACTTACTATTATTCATCATCTTCGAGCCTGCAGAGGTGAGCTTCTCAAATCCTTTTTGGCTTAAGTAACTGCCTTTACTCAATTACTAGTGTATATGGCTCCTGATATGGATTCCGATGTAATTAACATATTAGCAATGATGCATGGTGGAATCGGATGTTTTGTGGCTTGGAAGCATGGCATTAGACCAATGTGTTTAGTAACATGTTGCTTGTGATTTAATAAATTAGGCAATGATGGACGGGTGAGAGCAAGGATAGCAGTGCCGCCCCGTGCCGTGCGGCACGGGGCGTGCCGTGCCGTGCCCCCAAGAAGGGGGCACGGCACAGGGGGGGTCTCGGACCCCCCCCCATGTGCCTCGGCACATGCCCCGTGCCGCTCGAGACATAGCGGCACGGGTGCATGTGCCGCGGCACAGTGCCGCCCCGTGCCAACTTTTTTTTTTGTTTTTTTTTTCGCTTTTGTTTTTTTTTTGTTCTCTGGGATACAGAGCCTTCGCCCGGCCATCTATATTGTCTTTTGTTCACTTTTCTTTTATGTTTTTGACATTGTGTTGTCTTTTTGTCAACTTTTTTTTTCTTTTTGGCTGATGCCTTTTTTTTTTTTTGCCTTTTGCTTTTTCTTTTGACTTTTTCTTTTCTTTTGTTAAATTAAAATTATAATTTAACTTCTTATTTAACAATATAAAAGTAAATTTTTAGTTGATAAATCCGATCCTACTGCGGGGGCGAAGCCCCCGCACCCCCTCGGATGTCAGTGGTGGGCTACGGGCTCGGGCCTGTCGGCCCGAGCCCTCCGCTTCCACCACAGACATCCATTTTTTCTTCGCAAATTATTTTGTCAAAATTTGTCGCACCGCGAAGTTTTCGATGAATCAGGGGAACAAAAATTGATTTCCTAAACAAATTTTGATTAGATATTTTGTAAAAGAATAAAAAAATATGGATGTAATTGCGGTACTATTCTCGTTGTTCTAGTTATTATATACTTCCTAATCGAATCAATATATAGATTTTGAACGTTTTTAAAAAAAATAAAATTTTCTATCATTTTATCTGTTATAATTTTTTAAATTACAAAAAAATTAAAAACAAAAGAATTTTCAATTGTTACAGCAAGTATAGTTGTACTTTTCAAATAAAAAAAAATAAAAACAAAAGAATTTTAATTTATATTCTACATCAGGTATAGTTGTACTTTATATACAAAATGCTTACATGCATGTTAATTGATGAGTATAATAAGCTATACATAGCAAAAATTAATAATAACTTGCCTAAATCTTTCAAAATAACATTATAAAAGCTTACTGGAACCAAAAAAACTTAAATAAATTCGTGCCAAAGCGTGCCAGTAGGAGGTCGTGCGTATCTGTCGGCATGCAAGCGTGCCACGTGTCGGCACGCAAGCGTGCCCGTGCCGTACCGTGCCAAGGACGTAGCGGCACGCCCCCGTGCCACGGCACTTTAAACCTTAGGTGAGAGGCAAGAATTTCATGGTTTGGGTGGTAAGCTATTAATAGCATTGCAGCCACCATGAAATCATTATTACCATCTTTCTCCTGAGCCATGTTGGCATAATATAATATATACTCTTTGACAACTTCTTAATTTCTTCTTCTATGCATATGTGTCCCCTTCAGATGGCCTCGCAAAACACAGTCCCAAATTGTGTGGTAAGGAAAAATTATAACATCATTGAAATTGCATCAACCGAAAGCCAAAGCATCGAAAGCCACGGTCATGAAACATCGAAAACCAAAGTACGATCTGGAAATTGGACAGAGGTCATGGATTCTGCTATGCTAAACTTGATGACTGAAGAACATGTTCTTAGTAATTTGTAAATGGAAGTTTCACTACACTGGCTTGGACAAGAATTGTTCATGACTTTAATGCGCGAACTAAAGTGAATTTTGGCAAAAACTATCTTCAAAATCGTTTGAAAGTGTTGAAGCGGCAATTCATTATGTACCAAACGTTGGCTAACAAGAGTGGATTGGGATGGGATTATGATCGTAACATTCCGACAGCTGGGGATCCGAGTGATTGGGACGCTGTAGTAGCGGTATGTTATTTAACCATTCTTTTAAATAAAATTTTAAATAATATGATAATAATATTGTGACATCACCATTGTGGCATACTTTTTTGGCAGGAAAATCTAGCTTATTCAAGGTGTAGGGACAAAACCTTCCCTGCATATAAGGACATTGCTTTCCTATCTGGAAAAACCACTGCTACAGGTAGGCATGGGTTTAGAACAGGGATGCACGGTGAGGATGTTCGCAACACGTCCTCATCTTCTCCGGGTACAACCACAATACTACAACAAATTAAAAATTCTATGGCGGGCCCTTCTAGATTTGGCCAATTACCTATGGCTCAACAAGTACTTTTACCGTTGTCTCCGGCGAATGAAGAAAGGCCTAATGATGCAACTTCATATTCCCCTACTCCAACTCCAATGAAGAGCGGAAATCCGAACACTAGCCACGCTTCAACCCATACTTCTTCTGGTAAGAGACGTCGTTTGTCATCTCCTTCACATAAAACTACACCGACATTAACCCGAAAGGGAAAACTTGAGTACACCTCCGATGCCATCCAAGAGCTGGTCAATCTCGGCAAGAAGCGATTGAACATTGCCGAGCAAATGCTACAGCGTGAGCTCGACGCGTGTCCAAAGGTGCACTCTATAGAGGAGTGTATGGTAAGATTGTATGATATTTCAAATCTGTCCCTAGACGCTATCCTCTGTGCATGTGAAGCGTTCAAAGATGACCGCAACAGATCGATCTTTATGTCATTGAGTGACGATATTCTTTATATGTGGATTGATCGTCAACTAGTCATACAAAGGGCAGCCGCTGGCCATAAACCCGATGCACCTTCCTTCCCTCCTAACTAGATAAAAAACTTTCCTACTCTACTGTCAGTTTTTGATCGCCTTGCATAGAAACCTAATATATTTTGGATGCGTCGTATGGTTAGCATGGGCTATGTTAACTATATTTATGTTTGTTTCTCCTATGTTGCATGTGAACTACTCCATGGCTGGTTTTGTGCTTCTACCCATGCTGTGGTGGTAAAGAAAATGCATTTTGGATATGTACTGTCAGCATAACCTATTGCTTTTATGCAAATTTTGGACTTTCTAGGTTACTGCTGACTTAATCTAATTTTATGTTATAATGGCAGCAAATCCTTATGTACTCTTTCAATTTTTATCTTAAACTACTGTTGTTTCTTGCTTCGTTATCCTGATACAACTTTTGACACATTCTTGGAAATTACTTATACTACAACTGCACTCGAAAATAGATTAAATTTCAAGTGCCAGCATGCAGTTCTTCAGGTGGGTTGATTATGGACGTACGTTACTTTTAATCTATCTATGCATATTGAAACTGAGGTACAACAAATTTTATGGGTTAAAGGCATCAACTCAAAGCTTCCTGAAGGTTTTTAAAAAACCTATTTGCAAAGGTACGGGCGATGATGATTAATATGTGTGAGAGGTAGGGAGGCAGTTAAGATTTCTTATTCTGCAGCCACCAACTTAGCCATTTGGAAAGCTCGCCGCGATGATGCATAATAGAATAAAATGGTAGGGAGGCATGGATATTCTCTTTCCTTGCAGCCATCATTTTATTCTTCACACTTATTAACCTGAGCTTGGTAATTGTGTAACAATTTGAAGGGGGCAAAATGTACGCTTTTCTTTGATCTTTATGTAACATGGTTATACTATGATTCTTATCAAAATAGATCTGATGACAGCATTTCCTTCCAAGTCTTAAACTAAATACTTACCGATATTATAGTTGGCTGTCATTTTTCTCGAATTGATGGCACCATGTGCAAAAGCACTCCTCTGATCTTGATGTTACTAAATTATAGTAGGTTACGAATGTGGCCTTGCTGGCAGTACTTTATTTTCTATCTTCTACTTGTGATTGTTGTATATTTCAGTAGATTTTTATATTGGTGGCTTTGATGGGTAAATATTATTTTATGTATTCTGCATTTGATGTACCTACATTTTTACATGTCCTGAAGTTATTAAGATTCTATTATTTCCTATCGCTCTTGATACCACTATAATATAGCTGTTTCTAAATATCTATGCTCTTTTTTCTGCTACTCTTGATGTCCATCTCTTTTATCTGTTGTGTAGGAAAATATTATCAATCTTTTTTCCAATCTGTGTGCACTTTATTTATCTAAAATGCAGACCGAGTTTTATCTCTTTTGTTGCTACTATGTACATATCTGTTGTTGCAGGTTCAAACCTACAGGATTGTTGCATGCATATATGCATTCCTGCTATATTGCACAATATTTGGACATATAGTATTGCACTTTGTAAATTGCTGGGATGGCTCACAGATAATTAGTACTTTTGTTATGCTATTTTTGACGCTAATTGCAATATATACTACAGCCACCATTGCTCTTGATACTCCTTTTAAACCTGGGTCAACAATAATCAGGTTGGCAGGAAGTGAAGCTTTTTTTGTCCTGCTGTTTTCGAATCTGCTAGCAGCATATTTATAAAGGGTGCAGATGTTTCGGTGATGATGCTCGAAAGGATTTACAACGGTAATGGTAGGGAGATAGTGAATTCCTGATCTGCGGCCACCAATTCATCAAAATCTTTGCAATTCTGAGCCAACAAAAAACAGGTTGCACAAAAGGATAAGTAGATGCAAATGGTAGGGAGGCAGTGAAGGTCTCAACTGTCGCCACCATTTCATATTAAATCCTTTCCAACCTGAGCCAAATACCGGTTTAACTTATAAAAGACTAGTTGTAATTTTGTTTTGGCCATACAACTACTTGGTACAATTATAATAATTCTTTGAACAATTGCTAATATTTTCTTCCGTTGCAGCCATGAGCGAGATAATCAATCGTCGTGCATTTTCGTCTCCAAATGTGGCTAACCTCATGACAAATTTGGATGAGGAGGAAGATTATTGGGAAGAGGTGCAAGCCATTCTATTTGATGAATGTGTCCTGGCATTTCAAGACACCTTATATAAGAGACCTTGTCGCACTAGACCTTTCACTGGGCACCAACTAATTATGGATATACTGAGAGAACATCCTGATAGAGGGTACCAACATTTTCGAATGTGCAACACAACATTCATGCGACTTCGCGATGAATTGGTCGGTAGAGGGTTGATACAAGGCACCCGACATCTTACAGCTGATGAACAACTTGGCATTTTTTTGTTCGTTGTCGGCCATGGTGTAACAAATAGAGTGCTGGCTAAAATGTTTCAACACTCAGGGGAGATTATAAGTAGATATTTTAATAATGTCTTACGTGGTGTGGTCGAACTTTGACATGATTATATACAGTTGCCAAGTGGTAATGCTGGGATGCACTCCAAAATTAGGGATAACCTATTATTCCATCCCTTTAAGGTGATATCAATTATAATTCAGATTTTTAATTTTATTATTTAAGTTATAAATTTCTCACTTATATTGATACTTCTTTCATCACTTGTAGAATGCAATTGGTGCTATAGATGGGATGCATATACCAGTGGTTGTAAGAAAAAGCAAGCAACCATGATATCGTTGTCGCAAAGGATATACATCACAGAATATGATGGCCGCATGCTCGTTTGATCATCAGTTCTTGTTCGTATGCACCGGATGGGAGGGATCTGCAGCTGATATGAGGGTGCTGCATTGGTGTTGTGAGAGTGGCGGTTTTATGGTTCCCGAAGGTAATGTTATTTTAAAATTCTAATCTTTCTTATATAGTAACATGAATTAACATTTGGTTGTTTTTTTTTATAGGAAAATTCTATTTGGTCGATTCAAGTTATGCAAATAGCGATCGATTCCTTGCGCCATTTAGAGGTGAGCGATATCACTTGAGCCAATTTGATGGTAATACAAGGGCGCGCGCACATCGAGGACCACGAGATCTATACAATCACAGGCACACGCAACTTAGAAATGTTGTTGAGAAGGCCTTCGGGATTTTGAAGAAGCGATTCAAGGCGCTCCGCCAAGCGACTCCATTTCCATACAAGGTGCAATGCCGCATAAATTTAGCATGTTGTGTTATTCATAACTTTATTAAGAGGCATCAGGGAAGTGATATATACTTCAACATGCAAATGGAGCCGACACCCCTTGAAGAGCAAGCAGAGGATCCTACACGTCTCGTTGGAATAGATGAGTCACGACGAGGCGACACTCTTCGCACTATGATTACATAGCAGTTATGGAGTAATCGCTAGGATGGTTTTCTTCACTATGTAATAAAAACTCTTGCATTTACAGCCTGCTGTGTTAGAGGCAAAAATCAATATGTGACTTTGACTATCATGTGATGTAGTGTACTGTTGTTTTAAACATGTTTCCCGTATGTTGTAAACATGTTTCTTCTATACATTATCATTTATATTTGGCCATCTAATTTGAATACCAACAAATGACTATTGGACTCCATAAATGTGATATTCTGTCAAATTTAATTTTAGGTCATTAATTTTAGAATAAAATAACAATGAACTGTTTCATTTTTTATAGCTATTTCTAATTGGTGCTGGCATGATAATGTTGCTCTGTATTGATGAGCCTAATTTCATCTCTGTGAATTAAATTATTTAACAGTTACTCATGCAAGTACTTTTTGCTCATGTATATATGATAAGTATAGTTCTTAATCATGTTCAGGGCTAATTTTATTATACAAGTAATTTAATATATTATAAATTATGATATATATATAAGGGCAATTTTGGCATTTGCAAATATTTCAATCTACTTTTATTACTATTCTTCTCTTCTTTCAAAAAATTAGGCAAACATCATTTAGCTTATTCTAGAGGATAAGCTCATTTCCAACCAAACAGAAAATGATTTTTATTTCTCTCTATCCTAGAATTTAGAGATATTTCAAGGATAAAAAAAATTATCCCTCAAATTAATATTCTATTTCCAAACGCAGCCTTAAGGTTACTATTCTGATTGTTATATTATTTACAATGAACATAGATATTAAATTTAGCAAATAACATCACCTATCTCAGGAAACAGCATATTATAAGGAAAATCGATTCATAAGATCAAATTATTCCATGCTATAGGTATTGAAAATTTAAGTGATAGATCATGCTAAAGTAATATCCAAGGACAAGCACTGATAGGCAATAAGAATTGCCAATCTCAAAGCTATCAAATGGGCCACACAAGATTTTCCTAAGAATAAAAGAAAATTTGGCTAAATTACACTGTAAGGACCCGAACTTGTAAGCAACTTTTGCTTTAGTCCTAAAACCTGTAAGTTTGATATCCAAAATTTTGAGAGCATTTCACTTAGTCCCTCTCATATACTGGTAGAGAAAAATATTACCTCTGCCTAGTGTACCTTGCATCATTCGGCCCTCGATCTCATCTTATATTCCAATCACTGTTATCTATTGAGTGGGTGCATTTTCTCTGCTTAGAAATCGGATGTAGGATTGAAATATACAAGATGTCAACGGGATGCAACTGGTGTTCAATATACTGTTTTTTTATATTCGACAATATTGAACGATTATCACGTCTTAGCTCAAGACTTCGCCCAAGAAGCAGATTTAGCTAAATTGCAGGAAATTAAGTAAGTTTATAGTTGATCTGGAAGGAATTAACTTGTAACATTTTGCTCTGATATCATGTAAAGTAGCTGATTGGTGATTATTACTAGCAAAATAGTGCAATTTACCGAAAAATCGAACGCAAGCTATGAAACCATTAAGCTAGGGTTTGAATCGTGTACCCTTGGATCTGAAGGAACTGGGCGCGGAGCTCGTCGGCGACGCCGAGGACGTCGAGCACGCGCCAGCCGTTCGTGGAGAGCGTGAGCGAGGTCCCGCCGGAGCGGAGTGAGGCGCCCTGCTCCAGCACCGCCGCCGCGACGCCGAGCCTGCGGAGCGCGAGCGCGGTGGCGAGCCCCGCGATCCCGCCGCCCACGATCACCACCTCCTCCTCCTTCTCCTTCTCCTTCTCCCTCTCCTTCTTCATTAGAGGGGCCGTAGTGGACGACGACGACGATGATGCGAAGATCGGGGAGAGGGTGAAGTAGGGTTTGCTGGATCGGCGTAATCGCCCCGCGCGGCGGAGCAAAGGAGGAGGGCGGGGGCGGAGGAGAAGAGCGGAGGAGGAGATCGACGACGCCATGGGAGGTGAGGATGAGAGAGAGAGAGAGAGAGAGAGAGAGAGAGAGAGAGGTGGGGGGGATTTAGATGAGGAGGGAGTAGCCAACTAGCCATGGAGAGTGTGGCAACTGGAACGGAACGAGAGGTGCGGAATCGCTTGGGAATTTGCGACGCAAATTTGATCGCTTGGACACTTTGTTTTCGCGGCATTTCGCCCTGGTGGATTGGGTGTTTGGGAGATAGGTTCCTGCACCTGGTCTATCCGTATGCATCGTTTTTGTTACATTTATGGCCCGTTTGATTCACGGAATTAAAATTTTCGTTCCGAAAATTTATTTTTATGATGATAGAAAAAATTTTCGATTCTATACATATTTTAGAATATATATGAATATATTAGTTTTATGTTTGGTTCAGTACAAAAATTATTTAACTATATTAAGAAAATGATCATAATACTTGACTCGCTTGTGGCCATGGTTATTCTGTGCATTCTCTGACGATGTCGTCACTGTAGAAGCGAGGGTGGTCCTACTTGGAGCATCATCGGAGATGCTAGAGAAGGATTGCGATAATCGCTGGTTGAAAATGCTCCTAAAGTAGGTTTGCGAGGTGATTTGTAGCGTGGCTGGTGGTAGTGAAAAAGAAAAATCTGACAAACCTTGTACACGATATTACACTATTTTATAAAAAGTTATACTATTCGAATACATGTTGTATTGTTTAAAAAAGAAATATTGGTAGTGCTACTTTCTTACTAAATAGTGTAATATAGATCTGCATAGTGCAAATTATTTTAAAATAGTTCAATATCTCGTCATCTGTCAAATTTTTCTCTCTCAATACCGTCACGACCTCACCGTCATCGCCCATGCTTGTACCATGAGCATGCTTCAAAAGTATTCTCAATTAGCAATTTTCGCCTTCGTCTTTTGCCACCTTCTTCTCAATTTCCAATGAAGCTTCGAGTAGCCGTAACAACAAGCAGTTAAATTTCTCGTTTTCTTCTTGATCGTCGAATACTACGGCATGGACGCAAGGAGAAGTTGGTGTGGAGGCGGTGAAGATGGGAAGAGTACTCGAGACTGTCGGCTGTAGCGAAAGACACAGGCTCCTAAGTAGGAGATGTAGGAAGGAGAGAGAGGGTATTTAAGACATGAATATTTTGGTTAACTTTCAAAAAGTTCAGTATCTGCAAAAAAAAAAAAAAAAAAAAAAAAAAAAAAGTGGCCTATTTCTATAGAAACACAAAACTATTAGATTTTTTATGCAAAAAGGTTCTACAAAATTTACAAAAAAGTAATATTTTAGTCTTTCTAAATTTACTCTTTTTGGAAAAAACAATAACAAGGAAGAAAGTGGATTTGCTAATCCTACATTTTAAGGGATCGTACGATTCCAAAAAAAAATATATATAATTCCTCCCGCATCAAATTTTTGTAATAAAATAAATATAAAGTTTCATAATCTTAACGAATCATTTTAAGATATCTTAAAAAAATATTATGAATGAAACAGATTCTAAGGGTAAACTTTAATCAACTTTTTAACTATGGTAATAATACATACTCATCAGCTGTTGTTAAATAGCGTAATCTATAGAATACATAATTTGCCACTTCCATCGTATCAAGAAAATAGCTCTACAATCTACATTGACCCATCTCACCGTTTTAAGGAGGAGCGAATGGGAACATGCAAAATGTCCAAAAAGATGTTGGACGCGCTCGGTGCACTGTAAACCAACTCTAAAAAAGTACATAAAATGTAAATTTTCGTAATATAATAAATATTTCAATATTTTATATTATACATATTATATCATATATTATTTTGCGATATTAATCATTAGATAATTCAACAATCATCACATACTATCTGGCGTATGGAGCTTTAGTATACATTAGGTGCACCGGAAATTTTTTTCTCTCTATACCTCTTTCACTATAGAGAGTTGGCTCATGTTAACGATTAGGAAGCCACATGTGTCCCCTTCAATTCTCTCACATCAATTTTTGCATGCACCTGGTTTATTAAAATATAATATACACTAAACATAATTTTAATTATTAAAATTTTAAAATTAAATTATAATTTAATAGATGTGATCTACATCATAGAAAAGTTTGTATATATTACAGATTTTAAATTTCAATAAAAAAATTTACCAGTGATACATATAAAATAGGGTTAATTTCATACAGATCCTTGCAAATATAGTGAATTGCAAATATATCCTTACAAAGTTCAACTTTCATATGTTATTCCTATAAAAGTCCTAATAATTTCAAATATATTTCTCGGGTTTGTTACCGTTAAAATACTGTTTATTTTATAAGTAAAATGCTCTTTTTTGCATCACAAATAGTCCTTCCAAAAGTTTCAACTATTAATTAAAGAGGAGTAAAAAGGTCAATTCACCTCATTAACTAACTATGATTAAGTATTTTACCTATAGTTAATTAATTTTTTCTAACGGATCCTAACGGCAGGAACATATTTAAAAATATCATGAGTTTTGCAAAGACAACATATGAAAGTTGAACTTTATAGAGATATATTTGTAATTTACTATATTTGTAGGGACTTGTATGAAATTAACTCTACAAATATATGTATACACCCGGTGCATAAAATAATTTTTCCTCTCAACCCACTTCTCAAGTATAAATATTAATTGCCTGCACTAAGTCTATAAATATTACATACACCCACCGTTATTTTTAATAATTCATATTATAAGATTATAATATAATTAAATAAATGTGATCTACATTATATAGAAAATCTACGTATAAAAAGTACCAAGGTTTAAATTTTTATATTGAGGGTTTTAAATTTTTATAATATTTATTAAAATTTACAGAAATTAAAATATTTAAGTTGACTGAAATACTATTTACCCGCCGCGAAGCGCTGGCCATGTACTAGTAAAATAATATATTTAACAAATCATAGGATGCAAATTGTTATACACTATTAAAATACTATATTTTACCTTTATGTGGTTTACAAAATGTATCACCTTACTACTCTGATTTATAAATCATAATATTTTGATACTCCACTCAATAGTAAATTTTTAGAACTGTGAAGAGAAAAAAAATACAATAGTAAAGTAAAATATTTCAACAAGTTTTCAATAATAGGGAAGCTAAGTGAAAATACGCCAAACCAGAGAGAGCCAATTAATATCAAAATCAATCTTCAATTTATAATATTATATGTGATCTACACTATTTTAAAGATTTATATATAAAAATTGTAAGGTTTGAAAAAAGTACTCTCATCAGTCACTGATAGTAGTAAAATGATCAATATTTGACTCATGGTAAATAGGTGTCCAAAAGTAATTTATTTATATATCTTGATCATTTTAATATTGTCATAGAACAGTTAGATTTTGATTTTGGAATGTTTGTTTTGTGGTTCTTTTGATGTAAAGTGTATATGATCCAATTATTTAGTGTTGCAACCTGAGTAAATACTGGGTGGGTTGGCCTTTTTTTGGGTTGACTTTGGCCCTGTTTGGCTTAGCTTCGAGGAATAGTGCTGTTGAACAAGCACTTTATAAAATGGGAAAGCTTCAAATACCACCCCTATGGTTTCACACTTTTTCAGTTTAGTACTCTGTGGTTTAAAGTGTATCAATTTTATGCCGTATGGTTTCATTTTTATTTTTTATTATCAATTCTACTAATTTTTTTTCATTAAATCAGTGACAAAGTTAAACTAAATAATACTAAGGGTGCGTTTGGTTCGAGTTATCCTGGCAGGATTGCAGGCAATCCTGTCAGGATAACTGTGTTTGGTTAATCCGCTATGTAATCTAGTCGTTAATGTAACATTACAAATCGAGTAGGATTACATCGAAAATATTAACGGGAGGGGGGTCGTGTATCTTGCATTACTGAAACCCGTTAATACTACATATTATGTAAAATGACAATTTTACCCTCCAACAACCCAAAATCTAATTAACAGTATTATTTTCATCTCTCTCGCCGTCCCCTGGCCCTCTCTCTCGCACGCCGTTTTCTCTCGCTTTCTCTCTCGACGTCTCTCTCTCTCTCTCTCTCTCTCTCTCTCTCTCTCACGCACACCTATCATCTTCTATTGCGTCTCCTCCCAAATAATCATCACGATCTCCTTCCCTCCATACATCATTTCCGTAAAAAATAATATTCAAATGACCACAACAAGGATAATTTTGGAAAAAACTATACTTTTATATCAGGATTACTAAATTTTATAAACTGAACCAAACATATTAATGCTATAAATACTGTAATCTAGTATTATATTACTGTATTAAACCAAACGCTCTAATGCAGCATTAGTAGTAATCTCACGCCGAAATCTAAAATACCTGAATATATCGAGATACTTTGTAATATTACATAACTCGAACCAAACGGGCCCTAAAGTCAATATTCGATAAAGCTTAAGTGTGGTATCTGAATTTGTTGTATATAATTTAACGAAATATTAACGAAAAAGCTGACGAAAAGATTAAAAAAAAAATCACAGGACACTAACTTGAAAAACTTTAAACCACATGGCACTAAAGTGAGAAAGTGCGAAACCACAGGAGTGGTATTTGAAGTTTACCCTTATAAAATAGTATTGCTGTAAACAAAAAGCTGTAAAACATTTGGCTACTTTTGTTGGGAAAAGTTGTTTGGTAATGTCACGCCTCGGATTACCATGTTTCTCCGGGCACGCCAACAGACCTGCCCGCCGTAGACATAGAAAATTTTCGTGTATACAAAGCGATAGCTGTACCTGTAAGCAAGTTATTGCTACAACCAAATGTATAGAGCTGCTAAACTGAAACATAAATATATATATATATAACAAAAGGGGAGTTCCTATACATACAAAAGTCCACGACCCATCTCGCTCCAACGAGTACAACGACAATATAACAATATGTAGACAGACAACCCCAAAACTATCTCTATATGGTACTCCTCTAACACGACGACCAGACTGGTAGGGATCTAGCTCGCGACTCCCTTCCTACAGTCCGAATCAGCAACAACAGTAACCGCAGACGAGGTCTTTGCAAAAAGGTGTCAACAACTGGGTGTGAGAACTACTGTAAAAAGAGTAATCCTCAGTGGGTACCGTCACCGACCTCAACGACTCACCCACTAAGTCTATAGAAAGATATGCAAAAGATAGTAAAGAAAGCTGGAAAGAACTCTACAACTACATGCCACTATACTATCGCTAACCAACACAATCTATCTGTAGATATATCACATTGACCTAATCTCACTAGGGCTGCCCAAACGGACCCATCCGGCCAGTAACCAAGCTACACCGTACACCACCCACAGGGATGGCTGGTCCAAGTAAACGGTCCAAACAGGACGATTGCGACATCAACGCAAGTAAAAAGTCTCACTCCAGATCGGCACTCGTGGGTGCGATCCAACCGAGTATGCAAGAGTGTCTCTGCCGAGCTCAATCATGCTCTCACAGGCTATAGTCAATGCAAAATAGTCTAACTGGCATAACAATCAAAATTCACGTGCCCTTGGCACAATCAGATGCAAATCTAAGTCCACCGCCAACCACGACGGCAATTTACCGTACGAAACAGTCTATACACAACTGTAAAACGAACTCGGCCTTCCAACACGAACGTAAACTCACTCTACACTAATATGTGTATCCAATTCGCACTAACAGCGGGGATAGAAAAAAACCACGGCTCCTGCAGCTAAATCTGATAACTTTTTAGAAAATGACAGTGCAGGGTTTAACGTGTTTTCTCTTAAGTCAATTTCCAGTTCAACATATAAAAAGCTTCTAAAAATAAGACTCCGGAATTCAGATTCCATAAACTATGCAAATCGATGAATTTGAACTACTAATATGATAACCAAAACAATAACTACATGCTGTCAACTCTAGACTTAGGAGGAAATTCGATGATTTCGGTAAACATTCAACCCACCTCCAAAAGCTCGTCCAACGTTGGCTAGAAGTCGATAGGAGGGAACCCACTCGTTCGCCTGATCTCTAACGACTCAACCACGACACCCACACGCACGAAAGGTCCTCCGAGAATCGTCAAATCCGAACGAGCTCAAGCCTCGACCTTTCCGACGCACGGCAACCACCAGCTAGAGAAAGAGAGGAAAAGAAGCAGCATCCCCTCTCTAAACACCCTACCGTGTATATATATAGGCTGGGCAAATGTTAGAATGAACGACATTTGAAAAGACCAAACTACCCCTTACCAACTCACTTTTCCAGCTGGAGTACCGGTACTTAGCTTGAATACTGGTACTCGGCCCCTCAAACTGCGATCTCGCACACTGGGTACCGATACCAGCCCGATGCAGTACCGGTACCCGAGCTCAATATCGGTACTCGACAACATGTACCTGTACTCAGCATCAGATATACACAAACCCAAGAGCAATCCAGTTCTGTCATTACATGGGGGTACCGCTACTCCTCCTCATGTACCAATACTCAACACTAAAATTCTGTACTTTGCAGATTTCAGTGTCAGAACTCTACTCTCGCGTCGCTCTGCATTCGTTTTGCGTCCATTTCGCATCAAAACGACTCTGATTCGTCCCGACACTCTCCAGGCATATCAACAAGTCTCAGATGCTGAAATCACACCGACCGCTAGACACCAGGGACACTACAAGTAAAAACTTTGTTAAGTTACTACAGTCTACAAACAAATTAAAAAATATAAAAAAAAAAATAAATCAAATTAAAATTTAGTTTAGGTTGAATTCAAATTTAAAATCTAAATTTGGGTTTAAAATTTGAATTCAAAATTCAAGCTTTGAATTTGGAATTCAAAATTAAAGTTTGAAATTGAATTTAAAATATAAGTTTAAAATGTAAATTTAAATTTAAATTTGAGAAGAAATTTGAATTTGAATTTGAAATTAAGCTTGAGTTTGAATTAAAAATTCTAAACCAAAATAAGTTAAATTTCAAATGTAAATCTAAAATAAAAAATTTAATGTTCTATTTTAGAATTACAATTTAGGTTTGAAATTCGAACCCAAGATCAAAATTTAAAATTAAAATTGAAATTTTAAAAATTCTTATGATGAATCTCAAAATTTAATTCGAAATATAATTTAAATATAAAATATAAACATAAATTAAAATTAAATTTTTGAATTCTAAACGAAAAAAGTGTAACCTCTAAAAAATAGGTTGGGAAAAAAAATAAAAAATATGAGAAAGAGCTCAATTAGAGCTGCTTCTGCGGTTGGGCTCAGGAATGTCAATAGATATTGATCCCCATAATTTTATCCGAACACGAATATGTTAACGGAGCGGATTTTGTCAATTTTAAAGGGATATAGTTTCAGGTACGGATGTAAAGAATGAAAATCCAATAGATTTAGATTTGGGCATGAATTTTGTCTGTACTTGGCTTGATCCCAAGTACAGACAAAATTTATATATAAATATTTGATATTATATTTAAATTTATATTTTAAAATTTAGATTTAATATAATATATTTTGAAATATTATATATAAATTTTTGATATTATATTTAAATTTGTATTTTAAAATTTAGATTTAATATAATGTATTTTGAAATATTATAAAGAGAAATAATTGTTACGGTTCGAGTTTTCAGGTTTGGATTCAAGTTAGGGTTCGAGTTTGAATTTTTAGTTGGGTCTGGATTTGAATATAAATTTTTAAAATTTGTCAAATTTAGAATCATATTTGAATTTCGAATTTCGAATTTGATAGTCAAATTAGGATTCGGATTTTTGGCATTCCTGGTTGGGCGGCTTTCCATCATCCGACAACATGTTCACAGGTACTTTTAAAAGGATGAGATATTGATGACCATTTCTAACCAAATCAAAATAAAATAATCAAAAAAAAAATTTATATGTTGGATTCCATACTAATCAGAGTAAAATAATAGGAATCGATCTATTGTCGATCCCCATTCAAGACGAAGATAGAAAAAAAAAAAGGAAAAGAAAAAAGAAAATATTTGGATGCTAGTTCTCAATCCGCAGAAGGAAAAAAAAATTCAAACTCCAACATTAAGCCCAAATAAATAAAAATATAGAAATAAAGAGTATTCAGAACTCAGATCTAGCATCAAATCTCTAAAAATATCCAACTCTAGTCTAAACACAAAGAATAATTCTTAATTTCGATCATCAGAAGAAACAATTTTACAAATCAATAAGAGTTTTAAAGGAAATGGAAGGAGATTCAAAAAAATTAACAGATATTAAAAAAAAGAAAGTTCTGAGAAGATATATGATTATACTAGAGAAGGAATTGAAGAAGAAAATCGATTAAAGAGTTCTCTTTTTGTTTAATGAAAATTAGCCAACGGTTCGGATAGTCACAATAATTATTGGATGGATTTTAATAGACATGTGGTGACACTCTCGTGTAATCAATTGATAGTAACAAAAAGGAATCAACTATAATAATTATAGAGGCTCAAAATTAGGGTTAATTGCTTGGTTCTAAAATTCTTTTAGAAAAACCCAGTACATCTTTATGAATTATAAAAATAAAAAAAAAACTTCAAATGCCACTCCTGTAGTTCGCACTTTTTTATTTTAGTACCCTATGTCTTAAAGTGTATTAATTTAGTACTCCGTAGTTTTATTTTTCTCTTTTTATTATTCTCTCCACTAATTTTTTTCATTAAATCAATGGCAAAGTTAATACTAAAATGTGCTAAAGTGAGTATTCGATTAACCTAGATGGGGCATCTAAAATTTTTTGTATATAATTGAACAAAATGTTAACGAAGGAGCTGACGAGAAAAAAAAAATGAAATCATAAGGTACTATATTGATACATTTTGAATCATACGGTACTAAAGTGAAAAAGTATGAAACCATATGTGTGGTATTTGAAGTTTACCTAAAAATAAATTATGTATTATTAAAAGCTCTAGAAGCCTCTTTTTTCTATTTTTATTTTTTTATTATTATTATTATTTTTTTTGTACAATGAAAGGTCACCGATCTTTGACTTAATGCCTACATTGTCAATGGCTGTGGTACATGGCAAGTTGAGAGATCGAGTTCTGATATTCCATTAATATGACATGTCCAATAAAGTTCACCAATAAAACAGGTATGAATCCGTGGGTATATTATATATAGAATGATGTTTATTCTCTGGTTATTAATTATCTGGTGTAGACTAAGTTGTGGCATAAATGCAATGTAAACATAGTACAGTAGCAGCGAAGGCGACGGACAGATGAGCGAGAAGGAGACGTTGCTGAGTGCATATTTACAACCTAATCTATATCTTCTCTAACCCTCTATTAAACCTCGATTGCTTATCCAACGTGGCGCTACCTCCTTCATTGGAAAAATTCTAGAATACAACGGGTATATTAGTGACGTGGCGTAACAAACCAATCAAATTAATCCTTTTAAGAATATATGTCCCATCATGATTATAAAAAAGTATTTTTATTGTACTTTTATTTGAAAAGAAGGAATGTGATTGGCTTGTTATTGATAACGTGCTGCAAGTGTGACAGTGTAGAATTCCTCCCTTCATTGGCTCTTTCTTGGCTCTTTCTCTTTCAATGGTGATTTTCCTAGCACTCACCTCGAGATTAAATTAATCAATTCATGGTGTAATATTTAATTACATACAGGGCGTGTTTGGTTCAAAATCGGAATCGGAATCAGAATCGGAATCGAAATAAGATGGAATCGAAATCGGAATGACTCATTACCTAATTCTGTTTGGTTCATCACCTAAATCGAAATCGAAATAAATCATTCCTATTATCGGTATTTGGTTAATTCAGGTAGATATAAAAAACGTAATCAAATTAATATACTAACTTTATCTTTATAATATATTAATTTAAATTCAAATTGAAAATTAAATATTAAAAATTTACATCAAAATTTTGAAATAATGTCAAAATTTTAAATCTATTTTTTTTTTAAAAAAAATAAACTTTGAAGTTGAGTGGATAATTCAAAATATGAAACTAAATTTTGATTTATTCAAATTCAAACTTAAAATTATAATTTAAATTTTAATTTGAGTCCATAAATTTAATTTAAGTTTAAATAAAATTGAATAAAACTTTATATAAATTAAAATTTAATTTAAATTCAAATTCATAAGTTAGATTCGAAATACTTGATGAAATTTTAATTTTTAATTCAAATTCAAATTAAAATTTAAAATTATATATTTGATTTCTAAATTTAAACTCATATTTTAATTAAAAAAGTTGAAAAAATAAATTTAATCCTAATAAATGTCTATTCCGTATGGATCCAACTTCCCATCCGGCCTCCTAGGCCGGATTGGAAAAGGGGTGATTGGGGGATTCCCATTCCACTCAGGAATTGGAATCGGAATGGAACTCCTATGTACCAAACACCTACAAACAAATTCGCCCATTCCGATTCCGATTCCAATTTCATGGTAAAAAAGAAGCTAACCAAACACGCCCACACTATATTTCACTAATAAGTGGGCTTTATAACTCCAGTCCACTCCCCTTCTCCATTAATCCTGTCCCCCACTAATGAGTGGGTTTTATAACTCCAATTCATTCCCCTCCTCCATTAATCTCCCCGCCCTCTCTCTTTTGCATGGCCTGTTATTTTCCATGCAACATTATCATCTAATCTCCCACCACCATGCTCATATTTCTCTCTCTCATTGTATTAATGAAAATAATGAGGACAATGAAGAAGAAAAAACATAAGAAGAAGAAGAAAAGTATGCAAAGAATGTTCCCTCCTTCAAGAAGCATCGTCCTACGAAGTCGAGCCGGGGCCTATATAAGTGTCCACTAGGCCATCAGCGTTGGGGTCCCTACTAGCCGTGAACAGCCGCCGCCTCGGCTGCCTCCTCGTGCGGCTCGCGTGCGCCCACAACTGGGCCGAGGCGAGCGGCGTCCTAAGCCTCCTCTTCAAGGGGACGCTGTGCGGGAGCTCGCTTCTCGAGAATTGTAGGAATTTCTTGATAAATCCAAATTGTTTGGGAATTAGAGTTTCTGGTTGATGTGATAGCAAGGCTATGTTGGTTTAGATGTCACAGTTTGGTGATGCAGATGAGGTGTTTGTTCATAGGTGGCAATGGAAATCCAAAAGCAACTTAGCGCGGGGAGCAACTACCAGTTGAAAATTAAGAAGATGTATGAGATTTGGATGAGTAAGCTCGCGTGGATGAAAAAGTGCTCCAAAAAATTATTAGTTTTTTTTTAATTTATGTTTTGTTTTATTTTCATCCCATGACCATCTTTTTGAGTAGGCACTATTGTAGGTCAAGTTCTTTTCATAAACTAAAAAATATGATGTAGAGATTGGAGCCTGAGATCTCACCCAAAATTTTCTTAAGCCAGATACATTAACTTATTATTTAAGTGTTTCATATTCTCAATCTGTTTTGATACTTAAACAGAGGTGCTTGATTCAACTAGAGCTGGCTCTTTTTTATCTTTTACAATGGAATGTTCAAAAGGCACATAATATGATAAAATTGTATATCTCTTACTATATTTCGATAATTTTTAAAAAATTATATAAGCTTCTAGCTATAATTTTATTTTTTTAACAATTGAATTTAGTAATGCAAATTGGCTGTGCTTAACCTGGTATAGCTTCCTATACATCAATAAATTGTAAATATAAATTTTATTAAAATTTTAAAATTTTGTTTCAATTATCTACCTGCTGCATCCTGCGGGTATCTACACTAGTAAAACTATTAATTCCTATAACTTTTATCCGACGTGAAAGATTAATTCTGTTGAACTTGGGCCTATCTAGCTACCAGTGTTATTATCACCTCCTTCATCCTTTGGGTTGAATATTAGGCCCACCTCTACCAGATACTTCCTCTCATGTATCCGATTTATCTCACAGTGTCGTTTCTTCACCTTCCCATTTACCTTCTTATTTAATAGACTAATCCTTTCATCTTCTATTTACCTTTCTATTTAATCAAATAATCTCCTAACCTTTCCATTTAATGGAATAATAGCATTTAACTTTCTATTTAATAGAATAATCTCTTCACATTTTTCATTTAATAGAGTAATTGTGGAGAAAATGAGAATGACATACTTTTCAACAGGGATCCTTCCAATTTACCTTCTTTTTTTTCGAAGTCTAAAACGTCTACCGTTTCCTCTCCTAATGCCATGGGCATAATCAATGGAGCCCTTCAACCCCCCCTCCATTACATTATATGTGAGACCCAGTTTCTGTCAGTGGGGACTTGTCGACAGCTCTGGAGAGTGTCGAGACAAGCTCGAGTTGCGTTGGCGTCAAATAGACGCGAAACGGACTCCGTTTGACGCGAGGGCAGCATTCTGTGTGAAAATCTGCGAAATTGCAGGATTTTTACTCTGTTGTACCGGTACAAGGTTGTGCTGTACCGGTACAACCATCATGGAAAGACGCTTGCTGTACCGGTACAAGGGTCCATTTGTACCGGTACAGAGCGTGCGACAGAACTCAGATGCTCTCGGGTTTGGCCTTGTACCGGTACAGCAATCCGTGTACCGGTACAAGGGAGTTGGTGGAGGGCTAAATCAGTAAAATTCCACCTCGTTCATGTCACCCTCTTTCCCTCTCTCTATTTATCTGTGGATTGGGCTGAGAGAGAGAGAGTTTTCACCATCTCCTCTCCCTCTCTCTCTCTCTAGGCCGATCGGAGCAACGGTTGAGGACTTCGTCGCCGAGTCGCGCCGCGAGCCAATCGAGCGCACGTGTTGCCGGGCGCTGCGAGCGGCCGGGCGAGGGTGCGTCTTCGCCGTTTCCTGTCCGCCGCACCGCTGTTCATCGCTGTTGAGGTAGGTAATTTGGTCGCAATTACCTCGAGTACCTCAACCATCTTCAAACGAGCATAGTGCTGATTTTCACAGATTTCCTGCGTCGACTGTTAGTATTTCGGCTCGTTCTCCGCGTAGGAGCGTCGGATCGCGGAACCGAAAAAACTGGTTATTGGAATTCTAGACAGCGAGCGATATACCACAGAGCCTCAATTATGCATATTATTGGACAAGTTTAGCATTGGTCAAAACTGGAACCTTTCTCAGGTCTGTGTGAACGGGGACTGAATTGGTGGATTTTTGTCGTCTCTAGCTTAGGCGTTGGCTTGGCCGACCGGACCTTGGAGATCCCCGATTGATCCGCAGAGTTTCCTTCTAGGCCGAGGCGTTCGTTTGCTGGCGGAGATAGCACTTAGGTGGGTTCTATCGTATTACTCCTAAGTATTATTAGTCGACATGTATAAAATCGTATTTCTTTACAATAGTTTAGGCTCAAATTCATGACTTATTATCTAGAATGCAAATCTGAATTTGGCGAGCATTATTTTATTAAGTAATTAGATTATACATGTTGGACTTGGAAATTGAATTAGGGAAAACTTGCGATTTGGACCTGTCACCAGTTTTAACTACCTTGATTTATCTCTAGGAGCCGTCAGAAAATTGTACTTGTCGCAGTTGCTTCGAGACGAGTACTCGCAGGTAGTTTGAATGTATTTTAGCCACATTTTTTTACCTTTTAACCATACCCCTTAAATTTACACCACCGTTTTTTTACGCCATTTTTAACTCGTGCTAGGTTCGCCGGGTGGCATTTTTACAGGGGTCGTTCAGGTTGTTCCGACTGTTTGGGTGCGTCAGAGTTGGACGGTGGGGACCCGTGTATCGCCTTTGCTTTGCGTCAGTTTGGTGCCGAGGGACGTTACCTGTTGGTTATAAACCATTTAGGAGTCGACTACCTTGAGTCTGGCTAGGTCTGGAGCGACTGATTGAGCTCGACAGAGATACGCTGCATACTCGGTTGGGTAGCGCCCACGAGTGCCACTCCGGAGTCAGGCTTGTGCTTTTGCGTTGGTGTCGCTCATGCCAGTTGGACTTGCTCTCCACGGACCAGTTAGAGTGGATAGAGCCCGATAGTCGCAACGGGGCAGGGACGGGTGTATTCACAGTCCCGGGGACGGGTATGCTTACAGTCCCGACTTGGATTGGGTCAGATTTGACATTTCCTACAGTGGGTTAGTGTAGAGCATGATAGTGTAGTGGGTGATAGCGGTAGAGTATGCTTCCTGCTTTCCTTCTATCCTTACTCCCTTCTGTAGACTTAGTGGGTGACCGATGTTGTTTTGGGCGGTACCCACTGAGGACTACTTGTTTTTACAGTAGTTCTCACGCCCAGTTGTTACCTATGTTTTTGCAGAGCCACCGGCTTCGGCTGCTGCACCGTCTGCGGACCAGGATCGAGGCAAGGGCGTCGCGAGTTAGAGCCCTACCCGACGTGCTGAGCTAGAGGTGCCCTACTGCAGGTAGATGTTTTGTTTCGAGTTTATGTACATAGTTGACTTAACTCGCCAGTGCGAGTAGCTCTGTATTTTGGATCTGATCTATGTATATGAAACTCTGTTTTATTTAGCTTCAGTTTTCTCTAGCAGCTCTCTACTACTGTTTGTAGTAGTGTTTGATTTACAGGTACAGCTATCGCTTCGTATACAGGGGAAATTCCTTTGTATACGGCGGATTTGTCGGCGTGCCCGGGGAAAGTGTAATCCGGGGCGTGACATTATACACGTCATTGATAAGGCCGACGATGGCATCGGTGTTGTCGACTTCCACCTCTCTCCAAATCTCTCTCTCTATTTAGAGTAATATATATATATATATATATATATATATATAGAGAGAGAGAGAGAGAGAGAGAGAGAGAGTGACTGGGCTACCATCGGTAGCAAACTGCTCGGTTTACTACCGATTTGTTTTTGATGATAGAGCTTCCAAATCGACGATCGGCACCGTTGAACATGATCTAGNATATATATATATATATATATATATATATATATATATATATATATAGAGTAAATTGTATTGTTACTTTCTGAACTTTTAGCGAAGTTTCACTTTATTCCTTGAACTCCTAAAATGGACATTTAACACCCTAAACTATAATATTTCATTCATATTATCCATTCCGTCAATTTTCCGTCAAGCTCTGTTAACCGGAAACTGACGGAAGGGGTAAAGCGAATGAAATATTAAAGTTTAGTATGTTAGATATCTATTTTAGGAGTTTGGGGGGTTAAGTGAAACTCGTCAAAAATTCAGGAGGTAGCAGTGCAATTTATCCTATAGGGCTCCTGACTATAAATTATTTTATTATAATATGTTATTTATGGATTGACTATTAGCTCTCAAGTAAGTGATCATGCTTGATTTTGAATTTATATATATTTTTTATCCTAAAATAAATCATATCATATTTTATCCTATATTTTATTGTAATAAAATAAAAACGAAAGAAATGAATTAGAGTGCCTTAAAGATAAAAAAAAAAGAGCGATACTAACTACCTACGATACTCAGAACACTCTACTGTTCTGGTGTACTCGCTAATATGATTGATTTATAAAAAGTGTTCTCACTTGGATATAGAAATTTTAATTCTCAATTAATTTTAAAACCCCCTCCTTTATAACTAGTATAGATATATATGTATGTATATATAATTTCTGACTATCATTGTTAATCAACTATAATATAAAAAAATTACTTCGATAATATACCTATCTGCCACATCACGTGGGTAATTACACCAGCATATATTAATTATTTTAATTTTCTATCCATCATATACAGTGAGAATGAAGCCGAATGAAAATGAAAACAAGGAAAAAAAAAAAAAAAAGGGGGAAAAAGGGGTACAGAGGCCATGCTGTACCACCTAATTGGACGCGTGGCGCAAATTAATTAGCGAGGACGATACCACGCAGGTTGGTGGGAGCTGTAACAGCTTATTAATTACCTCCGCTAAGTAATTACTGATTTTGCCCCAATTGTGACCACTTCCCGCCCAATCGCAGCCGTCCGATGAGTCCAGCTCAGCCACCCACCGTTGGATCTCTCCTCCAGGACGTCTACATTGCCATTAATCATCAATCCAACCAACGAGACCCTTTTTGCAGCATTTATGTGGCCTAAATTCTGCAAAAAGTAATTTTTATAAAATTAATTCTGGTTTGGAGAATTAATTTTGATTAAAAATTATAAAGTGTCTCGCAAAGTTTAGATGAAAATAATTTTTCTGAAGTAGTTTTGAAAAAAATGTTTGGCAAAATTTTTTTGATATTTTCATATAATAATCTTTTTACTAAATTTTATTTAAAAATAATTTTAAATTTTAAATTTAAATTATTAAATTTAAATTTAAATTTTTAATTTCAATTTAAATTTTTAAATTTGAAATTCTCCATCTTAAATTTGCATAAAAATATAAAATTTAAAAAGTAGATTTGAATTTAAATTTAAAATTTAAATCTAAAATTAAAATACAATTTTAAAATCTGAGTTCAAAATCAGAATTAGATTTCAAGAAGCGAGTCTTAGTTATTTTTTAAATTTGGGTCTCGAAAATCAAAAAATTTATTCTAAAAATCAGGTCTTAGCTGCTTCTAATTTTGAATTTCGAAAATAAAAAAAACTACTTATAAAAATTAGAGTCAGATTTTAAAAACGAGATTGTCAAATGCTCTATTGAATCGAAAATTATTTTTGGACCTAGAATCACTTTTTAATAGTTAGGCTAAACACCGACATTGTGTACCGAGCACCGAGGCACCCCAACTTACTAATGCTAGCAAAATGTAGGAGACTTATGTGCTATGTATCTTAGTTTGAAATTGACTTACTCAACTTTTACAGCGGACAAAAAAAAAAAAAAAAACTAGTTGTACATCGAAAAGTGTGTGTACATTTTACTCTCCACTCATTCATAAGTGAAGAATTACCCATTAGTCACATCATGTGACTAGTAAAACACATCCACCCTTGGATGAAATAGGTGTAGTAGATCTTTTACCCAATTATGAGTTTATCTCTAACATTGTTCTTTAGAATAAAAAAATTACGCGTTTGATCCTCAAACTATGAGGGGGCTGAAACTTCAATCCTCGAAATTTAACATATTGTAATTTTTGGCTCAAACTATTAGTCCCGTGAAGCTTTACTTCTTAAACTTTAATTAGTTGCCATTTCTTGTTCGAGCTATAAGGCATGTAATATTTTAATTCTCAAACTTTTTGAATTATTATAGTCAAATCTCACAATTTAATTTTCTTGAATAAGTATTGATCGATTAATTAGTAATGTCTAAGTGACATAGCATTTTAATTATCATTGTATATAATTATTTACGATATTGCTATAATTCAGAAAGTTTGAGGACTAAAATGTTATGCGCCCCATGATTTGAGGACCAAAGTGTAATTTACCTGTTATTAGTTTGATTCATGATTACCATGCCAATAGGCAATTAAACTAAATTGCATTACAATAGTAAGTAGAATGTGGATGATCCATAAATATTCGATTTATTTTAGAATAAAAATTGGAATGAACAATTGGATCATTTATCGATTTTGAGAGAATGTTTTGGACAAGTGAGAAGAGAATGATGAGGAAAGAGGAGAGAAGGATGTTTGTGGGAGAGAGTTTTGATTAGTTTATTCTAGAATGAGTTAATCCAGAATTCAAAACCAAATTAGAAAAGAAATATATTGAATCATTTTTATTTCAGAATGAAATGAGAATCGGAATCCAATTCTTGCAAAACTAATAACTACTATCTGAGTCAGTGAATTTTTATTTAGGTTACAGAGTCTAAAATAAATAAACCAAACAAACCATTGTTGATTTGATTTATACCTTTTATCAACTTATTTTAATTTTATTAGAAAATTTATTGTATCTTAATGGCGGAGGCTCATTTGTTTAATTGTAGTCGCTGTCCTTTAGATCTCAACTACTCCTCAATCTCTCATTGTTCTATATAGTTAATGACAACTAATAAAATTAAAAATTGCTAACATTTTTTACTAGCAGAGAAGTCTAATTAAGACAATTTGACAGTATGGTGTATAAATGAAAAGAGTCAAAGTCGAAGAGGCAATTTTAAACTTGAGGATAGTCCGCTTAAACTTGGAAAATGTTTCTTGTACATCGGCAAAAAAAAAAAAAAGCTATATATTTAATTTACACCCTCTAGAATAGAGTTGATAAAATTTAAATGGGTTTTAGTAAAAATAAAAAAAATTTAATATAACAAGTAGATTATTAATAATCTTGGAAGCCTATTTTGAGGTGTACCAATAGCATTGTCTCTTCAACTTTAGAACTTTTTTTAATTAAATTCATGAACTTTTAGTTTTTGGTAATAAAACTTTCCAAACTTTATCAAATTGTTCAGTAGGTCCCTCTCCTCAAATAAATTTATAAATCGAACAACCATTTGAATCACATCTTTTGACCCATGAGCGTCGTAATAGTACTTGCTAGGGTTATATGCTAGGGTGTGAGAACCCAGATAGTTCTATATATAAAATATAAGAGGGTTAAAACTCTAAAAATCCGACTTAAGCGTGCTAGGCCTAAAAAATTAAGAGAGTTAAGCGTGTTAGGACAGGAGTAGTCCTAGGATAGGTGACTCCCTAGAAAGTTGGGGTGTTACTGTCACGCCCCGGGGCCGATTTTAAAAGTCTTTTTAAAACAGAGTTGCGGAAAACGTGCCATTTTTTTTTTTTTTTTTTTTTAAATACCTCTTTCTCAACCTGGCCCACGCGACGTACAGACCCGCCACAAATACAAAGTTCCTCTGTCCACTCGGACAGAGTCTCCTTTGTATTTGCACGGCGTACCAACGATACAACAGGATTTCAACCACAACCTACATTTACCAATCAACAACCAAGACATGATATGCATTTTGTGAGACCCCAGATAGTCCTATATATAAGATATAATAGGGCTAAACTCTTAACCCGGCTTAAGCATTTTGGGTCGGTGGTTGGGGCCCAACGAGTTATTGTTGCTAGTGGGCTGGGTCGTTACATTTGGTATCAGAACTGGTGATCTTGGGCTGTGTGTGTGAGGACTGACGAAGACGTCAGGGCCTTAACGGGGGGAGTCTGTGACATCCCAATAGTCTCACATCGGATGGGAAAGGGGTTGTCATTGGGTTTATAAGAGACTTAGACACTAGTAATAATAACTGGGCTTAAGCATTTTGGGCTGTTGACTGGGCCCAACGAGTTATTATTGCTAGTGGGCTGGGTCGTTACATTTGGTATCAGAGCCGGTTCACCAGCTGGACATGTGTGGCTAGTCTCGGTTGAGCCAGGGTCTGGATGACGGGCTAGCGAGACGAGTCTCACATAGCCTGGTGATCTTGGGCTGTGTGTGATTGGACTGACGAGGACGTCAGGACCTTAAAGGAGGGGAGATTGTGAGACCCCAGATAGTCCTATATATGAGATATAATAGGACTAAACTCTTAACCCGGCTTAAGCATTTTGGGTGGTGGCTAGACCTAAGAGGTTAAGAGAGTTAAGCGTGCTAGGACGGGAGTAGTCCTAGGATGGGTGACCCCCTGGGAAGTTGGGGCGTCACAGATGGTATCAGAGCCAATTACCAGCCGGAAGTGTGAGATGAGTCTCGGCTGAGCCAGGGTCTGGATGACGGGCTAGCGAGACGAGTCTCACATAGCCTGGTGATCTTGGGCTGTGTGTGATTGGACTGACGAGGACGTCAGGACCTTAAAGGAGGGGAGATTGTGAGACCCCAGATAGTCCTATATATGAGATATAATAGGACTAAACTCTTAACCCGGCTTAAGCATTTTGGGTGGTGGCTAGACCTAAGAGGTTAAGAGAGTTAAGCGTGCTAGGACGGGAGTAGTCCTAGGATGGGTGACCCCTGGGAAGTCGGGGCGTCACAGATGGTATCAGAGCCAATTACCAGCCGGAAATGTGAGATGAGTCTCGGCTGAGCCAGGGTCTGGATGACGGGCTAGCGAGATGAGTCTCACATCGCCTGGTACTTGTGAGTCTGAGCCTGACGAGGACGTCAGGGCTTAAAGGAGGGGAGATTGTGAGACCCCAGATAGTCCTATATATAAGATATAATAGGGCTAAACTCTTAACCCGGCTTAAGCATTTTGGGTGGTGGCAAGACCCAAGAGGTTAAGAGAGTTAAGCGTGCTAGGACGGGAGTAGTCCTAGGATGGGTGACCCCCTGGGAAGTTGGGGCGTCACACATTTCCATACAGCTAACAATCCTTAGAATGATGCATGCCTCTAAGCACTCCTTAGGCGCTGGATGATGCGATGCACAATACAACAAACATCATATTTAAAAGTGCTCCCCACATGGAAGCTTTTGTTTTTAAACTCTAATTCAATCATTTATAAAAGCCATTCGAAAACCTTTTTAAAACTGTTTCCCACACGGAAACTTTATTTTGAAAACCGACTACCTCGAGGGGTAGAAAAACACGATGCAGGACTACAAGAAAACCAAATCTCCACAGAACCAAAACCACAGATCGAAAACTCCAATCTCATGTATAATAAAACATCCATAATCTCATGCATAACGGAAATCACCACATTCAAACATCTAACTGAACCATTTATTAAGAAAACTACTAAGTGCGGGAAAGAAATAACCAGGGTGACGGTCGCTACTGCCGTCTAACTAGATCGTCCTCTCGTCGAGCCCAAAGTCCAACTTCTCGTCTCTGTCACCTGGGGGAAAGGGGGGGTGAGAAACCGCAACCATGGTTTTCTCAGTGGGTACGACAGAGCCACGAAGGCAAGTCGTAATCACCGAAAACCAAAGGAGATAGATAAACAAATATATATCTGTAAGCTGATATGAAATAGAACTACAGTAGCTACAACAGATAAATAGGAAGCAATAAATAAACCTGCTACTGTATAGAAAACAATGCAAAGAATGCCTCAATGTACTGAACCAGAAACTGTACCCAATCTGTGCCTGCTGTATCGGTCCGCAGACCTCAAGTGCTACCTGTCACCAACTGCACCGACCTGATCCATCCGCCCCGCAGGACGACCTATCCGGATAAGTACACCTCCGATCGGTGGCCAAACCGATCCGGTGTCATGAATACCCCCAAGTGCCGTGACTAAGTCATGCTGGTATGCTCAAACAAAAACAAACCCGGCTAAAGCCGGTGCCTAGGCCGAAGCCAACAACGAGGGCGTACAATGCCAAACTGAAATAGAAGCTAGAGCGTACAATGCCGAACCTCGATCAACCAGATCGAAACACACGACAAGAGAGTCGATGTGTTGCCTGGACCCAAGGTCCACAGAGATACTGAAATACAAATGCAACCTGCTCTACATGTCTATCCACAACTATACAATGCAATCAAGGGGTACGATAACCAAACGATAACAAGCAATGACATGTAGAGTCTAAACACAGGAATAGAAAAACAGGAGAAGGAAGTGAAACGCTCTCACCGACTACCAGCTCGAAGCACCCACCTGTCACTGTCGCGCCTGTCTCCTGACTGCAAAAAAGTCTACCGGACCTAAGAAGATCCACCAAGTCAGTATCCAAACCACTAACCCAAAGCACGAGACTCACAAACCCCCACACAGGATCCCCGTAATCGGTTTCCCAAAACCGATCCCCGTAACTCACCGGAAGTCCCGAAAACCACACCGGGACGCCGTCGGGACCCACTAAGTGTCCCGAACTCACCGACTCGTGCCACGAGTCACCCGCTGCCCCAAAGCACTCCAATTTGGATGTCTTGGCAGCGAACACGAGGTAACACAACATACGATCATCGCCGGATCATCGTACGAATCCGGGTTCCCGGAAGTGTCTATTTCGACACCGGAACCCTCCGTCGCTCACCTATCATCATCGAACCCACAAAATGACGATGGTGACTAGCCAACAAGGCTTAGCGACAAAACACGAAGCAACCAAACACCGTCGGAAAGAATCCGAACCGAAACCGCGTTCTTTCGGCGAATTTCGCCGAAAAACGCACCGAAATCGACCTACCGATTTCCGCAAAAGCTAACGGACCATGGACAATCAGTCCAGCGATCAATACAAACTCCTACACACTGCCCACAGTAGCCACGCAAAGCACAAATGCATAAAAGACCCTCTAATTACATAAAATATCATCATTTTATGTAATTTGAGCGATCAAGCGGCTCGTTCACGCAAACTGAGGACTTCCGAAGTCCGCAGAGACACGTACTGACAGGTCTCGACGTACCGGAGTCCGTGCTCACGATCCGGAGCACAGCGGCTCGCTGTGGGAAGCGCGGGAGCAACCCGAAGGTTCAACGAATAGCGCGCAGTCAGGGAAGATCGCGCCGAACAGAACTAACCGGACACTTCTGATCCAAAGTGAGGTGAGCACTGTGATCATCACTGACCAACGATCACCGTGCTCACCTCCGGAGGCATCAGGACAGCCTCGGATCGCCGGATAAGCGTGCGCAAACCCAAAACAGCAGCCAAACAGGCTGAAACGGAGCGACAACGCCAAAAACAGTGGAACGGAGTCTCCCCGACAGAAACTAAGGTGAGCACGATGATCAGCAACTTGCCAGGATCATCGTGCTCCCTTCCGTACAGATCGGGGAGGCTCGGGAAGCCCAGAACGAGAAACCCACTCAATAAGCTCCATTTCGGGCTTGGCCGGAGCAACCTTGCTCCGGCCGGCCTCCGGCGGCACGACGGCGTGCGCGGGGCCCTGAGTCAGGTGAGGGGGAGGTGAGGAACACCGTGCTCACCTCACGTGGCGGCTGGAAGCGGCGGCGGCGGCGGCGGAGCAAACCGAGCCCGCACGAGATCGAGCTCGGGTTCCAGGAGTTGCTGCGGCCACGGCGGCGGCCGGGGAGCTCCGGGACGGCGGAGGCGGGCTACAGGAGGTCGGGGGAGTGATTCTGGTGCGGACCCAAGCGGCGGCGGCGCAGGGGGAGCGTCGCACGCTCGCCTCGGCCAGAGCGGGGCTGGGGCGGCTGCGGCTGGCCGAGGCGGCGACGGCGGCGCACCGGGGAGGCGGCGACCGGCGGGAAGGGGTGCCCGGGCTCCGGGAAGCCGGCCGGGGTGGTCCACGGTGGCGGCGGCGCAGAGAAAAAGGCCGCAGGCTTGCCTCGGCCTGGGCTCGGGTTGGGCGGCTGCAGCCTGCCGAGGCGGCGGCGGCGGCGCGCTGGGGCGGCGGCGACCGGCGGGAAGGGGTGCCGGGGCTTCGTTGACGGCGGCGGGAGAGTTTCCAGGCGGCGGCGGCGCGCTGGTGGCTGCGGCAACCCGGTTCGGCCAGGCTCGGCCTGGGCTGCTGCAGGCGGCAGGAGCGGCTGCGGCGGCGCAGGCGACGGCGGCGGTCGGCGGGGAAAGTTGCCGGAGCACGGTGAAGTCCAAGGGGAGGGTCAGCAGGAGGCACAGCCCCGGGCCTTCACACAACCCGAGAGGAGAGAGGGAGAGAGAAAGAGATTGAGAAAGAGAGAAGTGGTGGCTGTCGCGGTGGTTGGCCGGCCGGGGCTCGGTCGGCGGCGGCCTGGGCACGCGCAGCAGGTGCAGGGGAAGGAGATGAAGGTGGCTAGGGAGACTAGGGTAGCTAGGGTTAGGGTTGAGTGGCTCCAAACTCTAAAGAGACTTATATACAAGGCGCAACTTGCAAAAAGGGTCCACCAAACACCGGAATTTCAATCCGAGCCCTTCACCGAACGACTAAAACGCGTGAACGACCCTCCACGTGCGATCTCACGCAAAACGGTACATAAAATATCGCGACTTTCGCGAAAATACCGTTTTGCCACTACCGACCTCTCCTCGATCAACGCGCGATCTCCGCAGATCCGTCCGTCAGATTTGCGAACGGATTGCACCGGTGCGATCAGCACCTCGGAGACAACAAAGCTGCGATTTCGTTTCGTCTTGATCGACCACGGATTCACGACAAAATCCAACCTTCTTCGAATAGAAGGAAACACACACAAAAATACATATAAAACATGTATTTTTGAATTTTCTCGAAATCCGTGCGTCAAACTCAAAATCCGTCAGCGTCATTAGTTCCAGAATAGCTGACCCGGTCGAAACGAGCTATTGGACTGCTATGACAGAGTCCGGTACGAGCCAGAAGCCAACTTCTCACCGCGGCTTCTCCGGAAAATCGAGTTACTATTCACTTTAAGTGAAACTTGGAAATCGCGTAGAATTTCCGTTTTAACTCGATTTCGCCCGAAACTTGACGAGTGCTTTTGTAATTAAATTACACACAAAAACATCGTCAACTGAGAGTTTAGCTACACTGCAAAAATCTCAGTCCTTACAGTTACAGTTGATATCTGAGCTAATTACCAGCCAGAAGTGTAAGATAAATCTTGGTTGAGCCAGGATTATACAGCAAGGAAAGCGAGACTCTTATGCTGTTGACTGTTGTGGGTGGTACGCAGCTCATCACAAGATCGGTTTAGGTTAGCGAGACGAGTCTCACATCATCTAGTATTTGTGAGCCTGAGCCTGACAAGTACGTCAGGGCTTAGAGGGGGGGGAATATGAGACCCCAAGTAATCCTATATATAAGATGTAATAGGGCTAAAACTCTAAAAATCCGGCTTAAACATTTTGGGCGGTGGCTAGTCCCAAGAGATTAAGAGAGTTAAATGTGCTAGGATGGGTGCAATCCTAGGATAGGCGACCCCCCTGGGAAGTTGGGGCATCACACAAAGGGCGAGCATGATGTAGTTTTGCCTAAGGTCTTTAGACCAATAGAGCAGTTGATTGAATTATTTGTATTATTCATCCATTTGACGCACTTTATATACTGTTGTTCATTACAGTAGTGCCCATTTATGTAATGATTGGTGTTTTTAGTTCTCTTCTTGTTATTACTGCTATTGTACCTATATTCTTGTATATTGTAGTTGTGTATCGAATCCTATCTTACCTTATAGTTATGAAATCCCAGGAAGTCATATATATAAGATATAGTAGGACTAAAAAACTCTTAAACCGATTATAACATTTTGGACAGTGGTTAAACCCAAGAAGTTAAGTGAGTTAAGCATGCTAGAACTAGAGTAGTCTTAGAATAGGTGACCCTTTGGGAAGTGGGGCGTCATAGTTAGTATCGAAGCCAATTACCAGGCAAAAGTGAGAGATAAGTCTCGGCTGGCCCAGATTATATAGTGGGGAGAGTGAGGCTCGTATGTTGATGTCTGTTGTAGACAGAGCACGGCTCCCACATACGGCTCCCACGTAAGGTCCATCAAGGCTAGTGAGACGAGTCTCACATCACCTATTACTTTTGAGTATGTGCTTGGCGAGGATGTCAAGGGCTTAAAGGGAAGGGAGAAGGGATAATGTCAGGTCGCAGGTAGTGCTATTTATAAGATATAATAGGACTAAAAAGCTCTTAATCAGGCTATATTATTTTGAGCGGTGACTAGTCTTAAGAGGTTAAGAGAATTAAGCGTGCTAGGACTAGAGTAATCCTAGAATAGGCGAGCCCCTGGGAAGTGGGGCGTCACAATAATAGTGGTTATTCACGCATTTATTGCTTGTTATTATTTCATTACTAATGTATCTACTTTTCCGATTCATTACAGTAGATTATATTGTTAGGATTTTCATAAATGTCACCAAATTAATCATATTCAAATTTGGATTTACTATAGATAAAGTGTCACGCCTCGGATTACTCATTTCCCCGGGCACACTAACAGATCCGCCGTATACATAGAAATTTTTCCTGCATACGAAACGATAGCTCTACCTGTACCTGAAATCATAAATACTACAACTAGTATTATAGAACTGCTAAAAGAAATACAGATAAAAAAATAACATCAGTTCAACATACATACATAGTATCCTGGTACAAAAATACTCGCTCCGGCTAGTTACTAACATCAGTATGTATAAGAACCAAAAACTACAATTATCTGTAGCTGGTATATATATCTCTAGGTCAGCAGCAACAGGNTCATAAATACTACAACTAGTATTATAGAACTGCTAAAAGAAATACAGATAAAAAAATAACATCAGTTCAACATACATACATAGTATCCTGGTACAAAAATACTCGCTCCGGCTAGTTACTAACATCAGTATGTATAAGAACCAAAAACTACAATTATCTGTAGCTGGTATATATATCTCTAGGTCAGCAGCAACAGGGAAGGGATCTAGCTCGCGACTTCCTTTCCACGATCAGTAACCACGATAGCAGCAGCCGAAGAAGAAGGCTCTGCAAAAAGGATCCACAACTGGGTGTCAGAACTACTGCAAAAAGAAGTAGTCTTCAGTGAGTACCGCTACCGACCTCAACGGCTAACCCACTAAGTCTACAGAAGTAAACAGGGATAGTAAGGAAAGCTGAAACAAATCTACAGCTATATGCCACTATACTATCATGATCCAAAACTAACTATCTGTAGAAAATGCAAATCCTGACTCAATCTCACTAGAGGCTGTGAACACACCCGTTCCGCTTGTCGAAGCTACATTAACTGCCACCACGCTAGGTCGTCAGTGGAGAGTAAGTCCAAATAGGACAAACTGACATCAATGCAAAAGCACTAAGCCCGACTCCAGAGTGACACTCGTGGGCGCTACCTAATCGAGTATGCAAGCGTGTCTCTGCCGAGCTCAATCAGGCTCTCACAGGCTGTAATTCAAGTGAAAAGGTCTCACAGGTCGAACAACCATAATCTACGTGCCCTCGGCACAACCCAATGCAAAAACTACAAACTGGGCCCAACGTCAACCACAACGGCTGTAGTGTTCCGGAAGTTTGGTATCGGATTGGCTACAGTATTATTGGCTGGTTGACACATCTGGAGAGTGTCGGACTAAGTCGGAGATGTTTTTGCACGAAATGAATGCAGAACCAGACTCGGCGCACCCAAATCAGCAAAACTGGAGTTTTGCCAGTTTCGGGCGCCCAGAACCTGGTTTGGGTCTCCCAGATCTTGAGTGCAGAACTGACTGAAACTGGAAGCCAATTCGGATCCTGTGTTCCGGGCACCCAGAAGTGGGTTCGAATTTGCACCTTGGGAATATCGACCGTGCTGACACGTGTGTGTAGTATGTGAGATCCACCGGACCAGGATAAAGGCGGAGCATATCGCGGGCGGAGAAACCGAGGAGGAATGTTTGTGTGGCCTGGAGGTTTCGGACGCCCAGAACTTGGTTTCGGGCGCCCAGAACTTGGTTTCGGGCGCTCGAAAGTGCCCGTTTCTGCATGGACAACAGATTAGTGTTTCTTGTTCCTGGGGGCTTATCAGACCTTTTCAACTCCCTATAAAAGCTTGGGTGTGATCCCCTGAGAAGTTTTTTCACCCTTCTTCACAGAGAGACCCTTATTTTGCACTTTAACCCCTCAAATTACTCCAAATTCCACAATTCCACCTTGAGGATTGCAGTCTTTGCAGAATTCCAGCAGCGACCTTCGGCGTTTTTGCTCATGTGTAATGTAGGAAGCTCCGATTGCTGCGAAGCTTGGTTTTGTGGTTAGCTAACTTCTTGGAGATTTTTTGGAGCCATTTTGACAGCATTTGATTGAGGTTTGTATGGTCAATTTGGTGCTTTACTGAGCTGCAATTGTATTGGAGCTGAATTTCTAAATTTTTATGGATTTCTTGAATCAATTCTTTGAAAAAGCTGGAATTTCGACCAGAGAAAGTTGTTCCATCATTCTCCACTGGTTTTGGGTCTGTTCATCACTTGAATTGTGGATTGGTTGATTGATAGATGAGTTTTGACATTGGAATTAGTTGAATTTAAGCTTAAGTGCTGAAATTTAGAATATTGATGAAATTTTTGTGGTTTTTGTGTTTAGATCTTTGGAGTTGTTTTGCTGTTGGTTCTAGGGTGGACGCGGCCGAGTTTTCCCAATGACTCCACGACTTCTAGCTTGTCGGACTCGCTCTGGAGGTGGGTTAATGATATGCTTACCGGATTCTACGATTTTCTCCTAAGTTTCAGTTGACAGCATGTATTGTTGTGTTTTCTTATCATGTTTAATAGCTCAAATTCATGAAGTTGCATGATCTTGAAATCTGAATTGGGAGTTTAGTTATCAATTTAAACAAATTATACATGTCGGACTTGGATTTGACTTAGGAGAAAACTATAGGTTCTACACTGTCACCTTCTAAAACTATCAGATAGCTTCTGAAGCTATTGTGGTTCGTATCCACGCTGCTAGTGCGCATTTGATACTCTGATAACTTCTGAAGCGGTTGCGGTTCGTATCCACGCTGGTAGTGCGCATTTGATACTCAGATAGCTTCGAAAGCTGTTGTGGTTTGTATCCACGCTGTTAGTGCGCATTTGATACGCGGATAGCTTAGGAGTTGTAGTTTATTTGTATCGCCGCAGTTGGTTGGCGGTAGATACCCAAGATAGTGTAGAATGTATTTACGCTCGTACTGGGATACCGAGCTTATTTTTACAGCAGTGTTTAGGCTCTTTCGGACTGTCGGGTGTTGTTGAGGTTGATGGTGGACCCAGATTACTATTTTTGCATCAGATTGTGCCGAGGGCACGTGAGTTTGGTTGTTAGACCCTGTTTACTTTGACTATACCCTGTCAGAGCCTGATTGAGCTCGACAGAGATATACTTACATACTCGGTTGGGTAGCGCCCACGAGTACCACTCTGCAGTCGGGCTTTGTGCATTTGCGTTGGTGTCGTTGTGTCCTGGTTGGACTCGCTCTCCACTGACTACCCAGCGTGGTGGTTGTTACTGTAGTTTCGACAGGCAGGACGGGTGTATTCACAGTCCCTAGTGAGATTAGGTCAGAGATGGCATTGTTCTACAGATAGTTAGTATTGGATCATGATAGTATAGTAGCATGTAGCTGTAGATTATTTCCAGTTCCTTTACTATCATTGAACATCCCTTCTGTAGACTTAGTAGGTGAGCCGTTGAGGTCGGTAGCTGTACCCACTGTGGACTACTTCTTTTTGCAGTAGTTCTCACACCCAGTTGTGGATCTTTTGCAGAGCATTCGGTTGCGGCTGCTGCTACTGCTTATACAGATCATGGAAAGGGAGTTGCGAGCTAGATCTCTTTTCGGTTGTTGCTGATCTAGAGCATACCAGCTACAGATAGTTGTAGTTTTTGGTTCTTATACATACTGATATTTGTATCTCGTTGGAGCGACTAATTTTGTGTACCTGGATACTATGTATGTATAGTGAACCTTTGTTGTTATATATGTCATTCTTTTTAGTAGCTCTATACTACTGGTTGTAGTGTTGCATGATTACAGGTACAGGTACAGCTATCGCTTCGTATACTCGGAAAATTTCTATATATACGGCGGGTCTGTTAGTGTGCCTGAGTAAACGAGTAATCCGGGGCGTGCAACGGCACCCGACAGTCCGGAACAGTCTATACACTACTGTAAAAATAAACTCGGTATCCAAGCACGAGCGTAAATTAATTCTACACTATCCTGGGTATCCACCGCCCACAAACTGCAGTGATACAACACAAACTACGGCTCTTAGAGCTAAATCTGGTAGTTTGAGAAAATGACGGTATAGAATCGATAGTTTTCTCCCAAGTCAAGTTCCAAGTCCAACATGTATAATTTATCTAAATCACTACTGTATGCTCCAAATTTAGATTTCAATTAACAAGCAAATCAACGAATTCGAGCTAAATAACATGATATACAAAAACTAAAAAATATACATGCTGACATCAACTAGGCTTAGGAGAAAATCCGTAGAATCCGGTAAGCATATCATTAACCCATCTCCAGCACGAATTCGACCAAGGTGAGAAGTCGCTGGAAAAACTCCTGCCAAGCTTAGTCTCCAACCAGCAACAAACCTCTCTAAGGATCAAAGTACAAAATTCCAAAGTTTCCATCAATACATTCAATTTCAGCCCTTAAACTTAAATTCTCCAAAATCTCAATGTCAAACTCACCTTCCAATTCTCCATTTAGGTGAAGAAATGTCCCAAAACCTGTAGAGAATGATGGAGCAACCTCCTCTGGTCGAAATTCCAGCTTCCTCCAAGAATTGATCCAAGAAAACCATAAAAGTCCCAATTTCAGCTTAAGCATAACAACAACTCAGAAAAATATCAAATTGACCATACAAACCTCAATCAAATGCTGTCAAAATGGGCTCCACGAAAACTCCAAGAAGTCTTCTAACCACCAAACCAAGTTTCGCAGCAATCGGAGTTTCCTACGTAGCACACGAGCCAAAACACTGAAGGTCGCTGCTGGAAAACTGCTAGAACTGCAATCTTCAAGATGGAATTGGATAATTTGGAGTATTTTGAGGGATTAGAGTGCAAAAATAAGGTCTCTCTGTGAAGAAGGGTGAAAAAGCTTCGCAGGGGATTGCACCCAAGCTTTTATAGGAAGGTGGAATGGTACAATAGGCCTCAGGAACAGAAAATGCAAACCCGTTACTCCTGCAGAATTCTGCACTTTCGAGCACCCAAAACCCACTTCTAGGCGTCCGAAACTCCCAGGCTGAACAAACACTCCTCTTCGGTTCCTCCGCCCGCGGTATGATGCGCCCTAAACATGGTTCGGCGGACCTCACCTACCACCATACACGTGTCAGCACAGTCGATACTCCCAAAGTGAACATTCGGACCCACTTCTGAGCGCCCGAAAACAGGATCCGAATTGGCTTCCAGTTTCAGTTCAGTTCAGTACTCAGTTCTGGGCGACCCAAACCATGTTCTGGGCGCCCGAAACTGAAAAAACTCTAGTTTTTCTTATTTGAGTGCGTCGAGTCTGTTTTCGCATCCATTTTGGGCAAAAACAATTCCGATTCAGTCCGACACTCTACAAATGTGTCGACCAATCGCTAATACTGAAACCAATCCGATACCAAACCCTCGGGACACTACATAAAGGTCAATTCTAATAGATAGTGATATGGTATATTTTATCCCTATTCCATCTATTTAATTTAAATAGAATCCCAATCAGACTTTGATGGGAAGTCGATCTGGACTCTATATAAAGGGGTATTGGTCCTGCCGCCTTCCCATATGCATTCTGGTGAAGAATTACTATCGGTTTCGCACCAAACGGCAGAGTGCCTGAGATAGGAATAGAAACCAAACTACCTAAGTGCGGTTTGTGACTTCTAGATCATAGCCAAAATTCTCGCTTCCGCAGATTAATCAAGAATTTCTTCTCTATGGCGTTCTGTGAGTTATCTTATTTTATTTTGATTTTGAATTTTGGTATGTATTTAATTTTCTTCTTATTTTACATACCTAGAAAATCTATCAATAGTAGTGGTTATTCATGCATTTATTGCTTGTTATTATTTCATTACTAATGTATCTACTTTTCCTATTCATTACAGTAGATTTTATCACTCATTTGTCGATGAATACAACCTTCCTTCGTTGGCTTGCGGTACTCACTGAAAAATTTTAGATTTGTTTCTCACCCATCTCTTTTCAGGTAGCATGGTCGGTGAGGATAGGGATGGTACATGAGGACGGTACTAGATAGCTATGTCCTATATTGGTCTCTCATTGGTCTTTACAATTCTGTACTTAGTTCAGTTTTCAGTTTCTGTTGGTTTAATTCTTGATTAATATCTCTTGATCATTACCTTCTAATTATTTATGATGTTAAGATGGCAGTTTAAGTCTTTAGTTTAATTGATTCTTATATCTCTACAATAGAATAGGTTATAGGGACACATTTTTGGGATACTTTTGTTTAAGTGTCCCATTTATATAATTTTTTTTAAAAAAAACTAGTAAGACCTAAATATAAAGCTCAATCCAATCAAAAAAAAAAAGTTCATCTACTTAACCAACTCCACCCAGCTCACTTGGCCTGATTACAAATATAAAAGAAAAAAATAGAAAAATTGATCACCATCTCTTTTTCTCCTCTTCCGCCGCCATAGCCGATGAGGTAGGGTTTTGGCGGTGTCACACCCCGAGGTTCCTTTGAAGTGTTAGAATCGATGCGGAAGCGCCAAAATTTTTTTTTTCTTTTGAAAGCCTTGATCCCAGGGGATATCAGATCCGCTACAAATATAGAAAACCCACTGTTCACACGGACAGGGTCTCCTCTATATTTACACGGCGTCACATAAGTACAAGATACAACCATAGTATATATACAACTATATACATTCACCACATCACATAATACGAATCACATTCGGTCAGTCACAAGATTACAATATTTTATTCATAAATCCACACCTATCAGTTTAAAACGTTTCCCACCTAAAAACTCATTTTGAAATACTAAAAATTATGAAAAGCGAAAAACCCTTTTTAAAACCGTATTCCATACGAAAACTTTTTCCTTTAAAAACAAACTACCATGAGGGGTAGAAACTGTTTTCATAATTTCACATGAAAACCACAAGTACTTTATTTAACTTCACAAAACCATATATATATATANTCAAACTGAAAAGAAATCAACTGAGGCATAAAATGTCTAAGTTATTTTGTTCATGGAAAGAAGGTAGAGTCTAAATCGAATGTCACCGAGCCGTAACTTTATTGACCGCTAACAACGCGTCTCACGCCTTGTCCCGGCTCGGACGAGCAACGTCAACTGAAAATGGCGGGGGGTAAGAACATGTACACATGTCTCCCATCCCAGTGGGTACCGCAAGGGGACGAAGATGAATGGTACTCATCAGTAAAGGAAGAGATAACTAAAGGTATATACAACGATAATACAGTAATAATAACAAATAAAGAGAACAGGATATATATATGCCATTACCGCTACTGTATGCGTGCATCAACCGGACGATCAGTCCCAAATATACCAAATTCAGAAACCTTCCATGTCGGTCCGCAGACCTCAAGCCTGTGCCACTGCCACTCTACCTGCATATAACCCAGACTAGGCTTCTGGGCTCACGGGCTGGCACTCCCAACTAATTTTTCAAAAAAGAACACCCTCTTGCGATGGATCAGAACGCTGGTGTTCGTGAAATGCGTACGAGTAGTGGCGATCGATACTGATATACTCAATAGCCAACTGTCGGCAACTAGCCGACAATCCTACCCCTCATGGTATGCCGACCGTGTAGGTTATCAAGTAACCGAACCGACTAAATAGTTCACAATACCAAAATCACTGAACCGACCGAATAGGTCACAGATCTCAAGTACAACCGATAATTCGCTCTACTTCTAAATCATGATACTGAATATGAAAAATAACCAAGTAGAGCAATAATAAGAAGTCAAAAGGGGTGTTAGGCTCATCACATGATATGCAAGGTAATAATAAAGAAATGGTGAAAAAAATGTCACCGAGTGTGCACCACTGTACCGACTTCAGATCGAAGTACCCACCTGTACAAATGTAGCACCTATCTCCCGACTGTGGAAGAACATCAACTGGACCTACGGAGAGTCCATTGGGTTAGTATCTAACCCATATATAAGGAATACTAAACTCACAACCCCACAATTAATCCCACGAGAATCGGTTTTCTAAAACCGATTACCGTAACTCACCGGAAGTTTCGAAAATCGCACCGGGACTCCATCCGGACGCACGACGTGTCCCGAAACTCACTGACTTGCACCACGAGTCACCCGCTGCCACACAACACCATAATAAGGGTGTCCTGGCAGCAATCACGTAGATTCACATGGAAACGATTATCGTCGAATAGCCGCTTCGATTCGGGTTCTTGAAAGTGTCAATTTCAACACCGGAACCCACAATCTCTCACCCGTCGCCTCCGAACCCTTGAAACGATGTAAGTGACTAGCCAACCAGGCTCAGCGACAAATATAATGTGCTTCAACATCGTTGGAAGGAATCAAAACCGAAACCGCGTTCTGTCAACGAATTTCGCTGAAAAATATGCCGAAAATCGATATTCGATTTTTGCAAAGGCCTCAAACCTTGGACAATCAGTCCAGAGGTCACCCGCCACCCGCATATACTACCCACAGCAGCCATGAAGTATACATTTGCACAAAAGCCCCCTCAAATACCTAAAATCACATTATTTTTTGTGATTTTCGAGGTTTTATGTCTCGATAGCACAAACTGAGGGCTTTCGAGGCCGGCCGAGACACATGCTGACGGGTTTCGACGTGCCAGAGGCCGTGCTCATGATTCGGAACACAGCCGTCCACTGTGGAGAGTGCAGGGGCGACACAAAGTTCAGTGAATTGCTCACGCTAAACCTAAACTGCGCTTATCTGGCAAACTGGGGCTTACTGAGCCCAAAGGAGATAAGCACGATGAACGGCACTGATAAGGGATCATTGTGCTCACTTCCGAAAGCATCGGGGTGCCCTTAGGTTGCCAGAATAGTGACCCGAATTGGAAGTGAGGCACAAAATAGCTTAATAAATGCTTACCGGGCCAAGGGGAGTTAGGGCACGGCCGGCGGGGGAACGGTGGCGGGCACGCCGGCGGCAGGTGGGTACAGCCGATGGGTGGAAGCCGGGGCTTGCGTTGGCCGGCGGCGGGAGGCGGCGGCCATGGCGGCAGAGCAACCCACGCCCGCACGGGTTCGGCTCGGGTTCAGGGAGCTACGACAGCCGGGGCGCTATGGGGCGATAGCTATAGGTCGCCGGAGGTCAGAGGAGGGCATCCCAATTGGCCTAAGGCGGTGGCGGCGCGAGTCAAAAGAAGAGGCTTAGCCTCAGCCCGCTCTTGCTCTAGGTGGCCGCAAGTTACCTAGATGGCGACGGTGGCGCACAGGGCCCGCAACGACCGGTGGGGAAAGTCGCCGGAGGTCGAAGCACGACCAGGGGAGGAGCCCGAGGGTGAGGAGCCCCTCCAGGTTGTTGCTCAAACAAAGTGTGGTGAAGGTTGGTGAAGAAAATGAAAGAGAGGGAGGAACAGCCTGTTCCGGTGGCCGGCGGCATGTGTAGGCGGTCGGGGCGCGCACGGCTAAGGCAGGGGGGGGTGCTAAGGCGGTTAGGAAAGTCAGCTAAGGGAGGAGAGCTACTAGGGTTAGGGTTTCATGCATGAAACCCTAATGCCTATGTATACTCCAAATGTAATTTTGCATGAAAGTCCTCCAAAGATGAATATTTTTAACAAGTTCCTCACAACGCGTGTATTTTGCGCATATGCACCTCAACGTTCAAAATCACGCAAAATGGTACATAAAATATAGGGAGTTTTGCGAATTTTTCGTTTTGCCACTTTCAACCCTTACTCAATCTTCGCGCGATATCGGGAGATTCGTTCGTCGGATTTGCGAATGGACTGCGCTAGCCTATTCAACACGATCGGGGCATCGAAACTACTATTTTGTTTCGCCAGATTTGGTCGCCGATTTGTGACGAAATCCATCATCTCTCAACACCACCAATATAACCCTATATATATATACACACACACACACACACACACATATATATACACACACACACACACACACACACACACACACACACACACACACACACATATATATATATATATATATATATATATATATATATATATATATACACATACAAAATTCAAAATTTAAATTTGAATTCCTTTATTCAAATCTCATATATTACAGGCGGCTAGAGTTCAGCCGCGAGTATCTCGCAGGGACCGTAGAGAGCTACGATCACCACGTGTCCCTCCGCCACAAGTCGCTGGAAGAGTGAGTGCCAAACATCAAGGCGGCCTTACATATAGCGACCCCATATATAGCAAAAAGTGTCAGTAATTTAGCAAGTAATGCTTTTTTTTGACCTGTACCGATATTTAAAAGTGTCGCTATACACCGTTTTTGTTATAGTGTATGGATTATTAGTTTTCTGTAATTATCTCTTTGTTAGTAGTTTAGTTTTTCTTTTTTGTTTTTACCCGTTATTGTTTCTTGTTTGGTTGTATGTATGGTTGATATTGTATTCAGGTGCTATGCCATGCATATATAGGATAGGAGAGGTTCTATCCGTTTGTACAGGAGATTCCTTACTCATGTGATGGGTTTGTGTTCATTTGCAGGGTGTTTTTTAAAAAATTTACACGTCTTTTTGCTTATTTTCCTAACATGGATTTTTTAAAAAAATCTCGGGGTACGACATAAAATCAAAATTTGATAGTCAAAGTGCCGTCGACTGACTCCAATCAAATAAATTAAAAAATTGGATAGTTTAATTAAAATTAATTAAAAATTTATAATCAAATTAAAATGGTTCATAATTTATGTACTACAAAGTCAAAAAATACTATGCAATTTAAATTAATGAAAAGTCCTAGGACCAACTGAACTGACTGAATTAGATAACTCCATAATTTAATTCCTAAAATCATGCAAATAAAAAAATAAAAATAAAGAGGCTGTCGACGAAAAAAGTGTTAAGAGGGAGGTGATGTCAAAATCGTCTACAGTTGAGGGATCTTTATGCATTTCTACCGAATCGAATCTTGGAGAAAGTCTCAGTATTCGTGTAATATATATATTCTTTTAAAAAAATAAATAAAACGAGTAGTATTCTACGTTCTCTTTCTCAAAAAAATATAAATACTATGCAAATGTTCCTATAAATTATTAGCTCAACTGCACGAGCCAACTCGCATAACTGATAACTCCCCCCAGCGGTACTCTTTATTTTTCTTTCAAGTACTCCTCACTCAATCTCCTCGATCGCCCTTCATTGTAGTTCCCTCCAAAAAGAGTAAAATCAAATATAGCTAAAAAAGCCAAAAAAATAAGACAAAAAAAAAAAGGAACACAAACATCGTAGTTTGAATTCTGTGTTCTAATGGCTGGTCGAATTCTCCCGAAAGAGCTCCACATCGAGGGGATACAAACGACAGTACCATGCCGAGTGACGGAGCCCGGTGCGCGGCGTCTCCGCCACATCACTGCCGCTGCCGCCAACGCCAACGCCAACGCCAATGCCAACGCCAATGCCAACGCCTACGCCGCCCCGCTCTTTCAGAGCCGCCTCCGCATAGTACTTTACTACAGAAGCGCCGGGAAGGAGGAGTCGGCGTGGACAGTGGCGGCGTGGATGAAGGAGTCGCTGGGCACGGCGCTGGCGGAGATGCCGGAGCTCGCGGGGCGGCTTCGGAGAGCTGGTGTCGGGGAGGGAGAGGGAGAGTGGGAGGTGAAGCTGAACGATGCCGGGGTTCGGATCGTGCACGCCGCCGTGACGGAGGTCAGCATGGCGGAATTCTTGGAGGCTGTCGCGGCAGAGGCAGACAAGGAAGAGCCGCTGGCGTACTGGGTGGACGTAGATGGCGAGAGTCCTGAGTACTCTGCTTTGTTGTACATGCAGGTCAGTACGTACGAATCAATGTATATATTTAAGGGGTTAAATACATGCAGGTCCCTGCAAATATACTGAACTATAAATATATATTTCTATAAAATTTAATTTTTATATATTGTCGCTATAAATATTCTAATATTTTTAATTTTGTCCTTCTATCTTGTTACCGTTACAAAATGATTTATATTTTAAATAAAATATCATTTTTACCAGTACAAATATGTCTATCCAAAGGGTATAACAGTATAATATAAAATGATAAAAATATCGAGTTATCTCATAAACTAATCAGAATTAGATATATATTTAACTTATGGTTAACTAAAAGTTTTCTAACGAATTCTAACGGTAATTAAGGATATATTAGAAAATATTAGAATTTTTATAGAAACAACGTATGAAAGTTGAACTTTATATTTATAATTTACTATATTTACAGAAATCTGTATAAAATTAATCCGTATTTAAATTACCGTTTACATCTGGAGCTCAAATTTCATTGCTTCTGTTTTCGTTTTTGTTTTCTCACTTTTAGTTTAAGTCTCTGGAAATAAACAGTTTGTTCTACTCTCTCATTTACTCAAGCGTGTATGAGGTTGACCACTAGAATTGGTGCAACTAGGTTGTTCATCATGTTGAAAACTATACGTATATAAGGATCACTGAAAATAATTATCTAAATTGAAAAAAAATTTTGGTTTCACTTTTCTGACCATTCAAATAATTTGATTTGCCTTTTAAAAATGATTGTCTGCACGTGATGTATTAAGATATATCTACATCTATACTACGTATAAAAATACCTATTTTAAATTTCGGTTTCTCCACCGAGCCGTCTTAAAAAATACAATGATAAGAATAGAAATATAAATATAAGAATATAAATCACTGGAAATAAATACGTAATGAAATAAACTTTTAATTCATTATTTTCTAATAATATTTTTTTATTAAATATTTTTATATAGTTTAATATTTAAAACCGTTCAAAATATTTGATATCCCATATTCAATCCAAACCCTACTTAGATCCTACCCGAACCCGAATTAGATCTGATAAATAATAAATAGTATATGGGTAAAAAAAATTACCATTAAAGTTTCGGATATCGATCCGGATACTTTATATCCATATCCGACTTGGACCCAACCCGAGCCCGACATTTTAATGGGTAGGGTTTGGAAGAGTTTTCAAATCTGGATCTGGATCCGGACCTAGACCGGGACCTAGTGAAATATCCGATAGTAAATAAAAAAAATTTAAAATTGAGGGATAAATTTCAATAGGACTTATAGACGAAGTGTCTCAGTGTATTTCAATGGGACATTTTTATTTTTTTATTTTCTCCTTATTTGTTTAACCCTGAATCTTTCTTTTAAACTACTTTTATTAGACGGTGCAACTAAGTAGAATGGAAATTTTTTATAATGAGAGATTTATGGTTTGTCCATAAACTATTTAATAAAATCTATAAAAAATATATGCATACGGGTGTCCATATTTGATCCAGGCCTGACCCATACCCGATCTAGACACGACCCATATCCGATCCAAATCCGATCTTAAGGCGGATAGTATACGGGTAGTCACTACTCAGACCCACTCAAATAAACTTGATGGATATATTATTAACTTAATTAAGTATCCAGACCCAGATCCGATCGAAAGTTAAATATTAGGGTATATATGTTTTTTTTCTACTAATTTCTTTTTAGGATACGGATACAGTATATCAACTATCCAGACCCGACCCGGCCCACAGACACCATTATGAATATCTCTTTCTTTTATTGTGAATATATTTAAGATTAACTAATATTTAGTTATTATATTAATTTTCACTGATTGTAATAATAATTAAATTTAAATTTAATTTCAACTGTATATATAATAATAATACGGCTTAAAGAGAACCGTCACCTGTAATCTATTAATTTGCACTTCTGTAGTAATTTGCACTTGTGTATACGGCTTAAAGGGAACCGTCACCTCTAATCTATTAAAAAGTGTGAAGTGTCTATATTGAATTCGTCCGTACCATGCGTGATGTGTATACATGGTATTCACATATACATATAAGTGAATTCTTATCCTTATCCTACTCTAGTAACTCTACCCCAGAGCCAACTTGAATTGGGCGCAATACATAGGAATTAAACCGGGCCAAGTCCAATTTAACGCCCAACTTAATTTAGACTTCCAATTAATTTCCATGAACTTGGTGCATGGATCAAATCAATATATAACAATGAAAAGAAGGCATAATCTCTAGCTAACATTATTGATACCTTTCATGAATTGGCTACTTCCAAAACAATTTGACACGTAGATTGAATGAATTTTAGAGCCTCAGCCAAAGAAATACTATTTGAGATGCAACGGCCAAACTTCAAGTAATTGACATGTTTGAGAAGTCTATATCATGCTTGTCATAGTAATAAGCAAGCCTTATTAGTTCCTGTTAGTTGGGGTTTGGTTTACCTGCATCTGTGTCTATGGTAGAAATTCCATATGCCTTTATCTCCTTATCCTATTGACTTAGAAATGTCTTCCAATAATTGGAAAAGGCAAAAGAGGCATATATGAGCACTCCAATATCCCCTTACCTACATTAATTATTTTATATTATTTTTGAACATATATACCAAAAAAAATAAAAGAATGAGGAAGACTTCGTTCTCCTTTATTGGGCATTCTATAAATCTGCTATCTTGATGTGGTGTTGAGATTCGAACAAAAACATTCTACATTGAAAAGGTCATTTAAGATTCGAGTGTTAGATGATTTATCAAATTATCTTGACAAAATCTCATTAAAAAGGGGCCCTTAAAGAACCGCACTACATATATGGGCTTGTTTGGTTCAAGAGTGGAATTGGAATAAATAATGGAATAGGAATGAATTGGAATGACAATTGGATTGCCCCACTCCCTCAAGACGTTTGGTTTATTTCTGGAATGAAAATTGGAATGAATTATTCTTATTTCACTATTTGGTTGATACAAAGTAAAAAAATAATAGAATAACATAATACTAATTTTACTTTTAAATATAATTTTATAAAACTATCTAAAATTTATAAAAAAAAAATTAATAGTACTCTCAAGTTAGAGCTATGCCAAAAAAAAAGAATTAATTTTAAAAATTTTTATACAAGAAATTACAAAAAAAATGCATAAATTTTTTTGAATAAACACTACAACAAAAATGGTTCATAGCGACACTTTTAAATATCGGTATAGGTCAAAAAAAGTGCTGCTGGCTAAATTACCGATACTTTTAAAAAGTGTTGCTATATGTGGGGTCGCTAGGTATATAGTGACAGTTAAAGAGTGTCGCTATAAGCTAAAAAGAGTGCTGCTAATTTACCAACACTTATTTAAGCATTTAGCAACCGCCGGAACTCTACCTCGTTGCTGCGATGACGAAGGAGGAGGAGAGGAAAGGGCTTTTCGTCTAGAATTTCAGTAGAATTTCAGTGGATTGAGTAAGGGGAGAAGGGAAGATGGTAATTGATTTTTTTTTTTTCTTTTCTGTTTGTAATCGGGCCAAACGGGCTGGATGGGGTGGGTTGAGTAGTGTAACATTTTATTTTTGATTGAATTGGGCTTTATATTTAGGCATTAGTATATTATTTAAAAAATTTTGGCATAAATGAGACACTTACACAGAAGTGTCCCAAACATGTGTCCCTATAACCAAATTCTGTTGTAGTGAAAATTATAATAAAGAATGATATGTCACTTTTTTTTTTTAATGATGAGAAAAGAGGGAAGAGATTGGTACAGGCCTACAAGGAGAGAAAGGATGGATAACATGAAGAAACGTTGGGCTGGGCCTTAGGAAAAGGTGAGTGTGGGCTTAGAATTGAAACTTCAATCCGGGCTTGGAGACCAGAATCAATTTGTAAGCTAATGGACCATTCCCATTCCGATCCAGAATGGGAGTCCCAGACTGATTCCTGTGAACCAAACAAAATTAGCAGAATTTGATCAAATCGATTTCTATTCCGGATCCAAAATGTACGAACCAAACATGCCCAAAATGATAATTCTATTTCCATATATTATTGGATGGCTCTGCCATTCGTATTTTGAGCAATGTTAACCACATATGTCGTGGGACCTCACCTTTTGTGAGAACCCAGATAGTCCTATATATGAGATATAATAGGGCTAAACTCTTAACCCGGCTTAAGCATTTTGGGTGGTGGCTAGACCCAAGAGGTTAAGAGAGTTAAGCGTGCTAGGACGGGAGTAGTCCTAGGATGGGTGACCCCCTGGGAAGTCGGGGCTCACAGTGATGTATCAGAGCCAATTACTGCGATATACTCCCAGCCGGAATGTAATGAGTCTCGCTAGAGCACTGGGTCTGGATGACGGGCTAGCGAGATGCGTCTCACATCGCCTGGTATTGTGTGAGTCTGAAGCCTTGACGAGGACGTCAGGGCTTAAAGAGGGGGAGATTTGAAGAACCCAGAATAGTCCTATATAGAAATATACATTAGGCTAAACTCTTAAAACCCGGCTTAAGGCATTTGGGTGTGCTAAGACCTCAAAGAGTTAAAATAGTAAGCGTGCAGACGAGTATCCATAATTTGGTGACCCCCCTCATCATTCCCCTGGGAAAGTCGGCGTCACACCTTTCACATATATATATATATATATATATATATATATATATATATATATATATATATATATATATATATATATATAAGAGGCTACTATGCTTTTGGAAACACGGAGCCTTTCGTTCTTTCAGGTCGTTTTCGATGTTGCGACTTTCGAATCGTCGATCGGCTCCGTTAAACTTGATCTAGAGTATTTGAAGTACCTTTTATAATTTTTCGATATCATTTGCCTAGTGATCGAAGGGGCTCAAAATCAATAATTTTAATGGTCGTAGTAAGCCGTTTGCAAGTTTAACGGCATAGAAATATCCAAATCACGTGAAATTTTGGTAGCAAATTCTTTATATTATATAAAACAAGATCAATATCTTTGATCTAAAATTTTAATGTTATATTATCACGTTTTATAAGATTTTTATTTTCAGCCGTCGATTTTGAGCCCCTTCGTTCACTAGGCAAATAATATCGAAAAATCGAATAATTTATTTTCTGGGTACTTCAAATACTCTAGATTAAGTTTAACAGAGCCGATCGACAATTCGAAAGTTGCAACATGGAAACGACGTGGAAGTATGGAAGGCTCCGTGCTTCCAGAAGCATAGTAGCCTCACTCTATATATATATAAGGCTCCGTACTTTCAGAAGTATAGTAGCCTCACTCTATATATATATATATATATATAGAGAGAGAGAGAGAGAGAGAGAGAGAGAGAGAGAGCGTCCGGCTTATATATATATATGTATATATATATATTATATATATATATATAAATATATATATAGAGAAGAGAGGAGAAGAGACCAGAGAGCAGAGAGAATTGAAAAGAGACGAGAGAGTCCGCCTAGAACTACTAAATCTTGGAAACACTAAAGGATTGGTGGCTAATTCGGTTTTCCACAAATCAAACCGTTAGATTATAACCTTTGATTATTTTTACCAGTTAGATTATCCCTAATTCAAACCAACATCCTCACACTTCCTAGGCGGCCTACATCATCCTAACCACTCCACATTTCTCACATTCAAAGGTTATAAAAAGCGTAATAGCAGCCAAATAGCTGTGTGCTGATTAAATAGTGATTCCAGCCTAGTTCTACAATTATATAAATTATATATATATACAATATATATAAATATATATATATATATATTATATATATATAAATATATATATAACCTATGTATATATATATTATATACATATGTAATATAATATAATATATATATATATATATATTACTATATAGCATATTATAGAATATTATAATATATTTACATATAATACCATATATATATTATATATAGTATATATACTATATATATATAATACATATTACATACCATAATCGTATTATATATATATATATATAGAGTTGAGCTAGAATACTCTCAAAACATCAAGAGTGATGCTTTTGAATTTTTAGCCAATATGGATGGAAGGATGTGTTGGGATGATGGTGATAGTTGGTAGACGAATAATGCTTTATTCATCCAACGGGCTATTACTAATCAAAGAGTGAGAATCCACAGAGAATAGAAACCCCGGGCAGAAGCAACCAAGGGGTTGTGCTTTGCTAAAAATATTCTAGCTCAATTATATTACTAATAGGATACCACCCCAGTATTTATGCCCGCCCTACTATACTTTTATGAAGTATTAGCTCCCTATGACTCATGAAGTTTCGGGCCTTAGATTTATTTTATTGATCATTTTCATCCGTTAGATCATACTATTCAACCAACGTATCTACTCATCCTAAAGGGACCACTATCATTCTAGAAGTGAAGGAACCATCATCATCCTACCACACATCCCATCAATATAACGGTTAACAAATTTAATGATACAAGGGGCGTCTAGTACTGCATAAAAGTATAGTAGCCCCCAGCCATACTAATATACTATACGATACGATATCATTATACATGAACAACCTTAAGCCGCGAGGTTTACAGGACCGCTCGCCGATTGGCTAACAGGGAGACGGCTCGCCGCCGGCGGTGAACTGGCGAGCCCCGCAGCCCTTGCCTTCGCGGTGCTCTATCCAGAGTATATATTATATATAAGGAGAGAGAGAAGAGAGAGAGAGAGAGACGAGAGAGGCGCAGAGAGAAGAGACGAGGAGGCTAACCTATACTCTTATGAGTATAGAGGCCGATTTATCCTCATAAGTTTTTGGCGCGTTAAAAATTACCTCTTTAATCATTTTCAACCCTGTTAGATTATACTATTCAACCAACCAGCCACACCTTCAACGCTAGGGGCCTCACATCAACAGGACTAGACGCGTAACGCACTTTTCAGTCCTAACAGCAACATTTTTCATTTGAAGAGTCGAAAAAGCGTCATGAGTAAAAGGCTCTATAGCTCATATGAGTATAGTAGCCCCAGCCATATATATTATATAAGAGGGTCGGGCTTAAGAATACTATTAGTAGATATTTGTCCTTTTTTGTGCTATCAGTTTTTATGCCTTTGTATCAATTATTTTTGATTCATTTCTAATACATTGGATTATAAATTAATATTATAATTCAGTTAGGCCCACTCAAGTCTTGGGGCACCACTCACCTTAAGAACTAATATCATCCTAACACCTTATAATTTTCATCCAATGTTTAAAAACTTATAGCAAAAAGCCAAATGCTGCCAATATATTCGCAACCCAACTCTTTCTCTCTCTGCGTCTCTCTCATCTCGTCTCCCCGGCAATCGACCTCTCTCTCTCTGCTTCTCTCATCAATCCTCTCTCTCTCTCTCTCGTCGCTATAATATTATATATATATATATATATAATATATATATATATACAGATATATATATATATATTAATATATCATTACCGGACTACTATCATTAATAGCATGCGAAGCAGCTTGGTGCTAATACCAAGCTTTTCACAACCATTAGATCTACTTTTGATCGCATTTTTCACCCAGTTATGATTCAATAACTATTGTGAATAACACACGCCAACTCACCTCCGTTGTCCTTTTGCACCTTAATATGTAAGAAACATCCAACGGTTGTCTCCAACCCTTCTCGCTCAACTTGTTCATAATGCCCCGGTAGGAAACCGGATAGGCATCCATGAAGCAGAATCCGCTACCGTGCCTTCCTAAAGAGACAATGTTTACTGTCATCACTTCGGAATTTCACCCCTACCTCAACATAGTGCATTACCATCTCTTCAATCATTACTTGGGACTGGGCACTTTGATAAAACCATTGGTAGCTTATCCTTTTAGGATGTATCGTTAGCGTGGTTTCTCATTTTACATTAGTTAATACTTGCTCATTCCTAGTTCTCGGTTAATATTCTGCTTGGTTCGGACTCCTTCGCACTGGGCTATTCAAAATTCTCCATTGAGTAATCACCTATAGACATAACCGGCTTTCTATACGAGGTAACTACAATCGCTGTCTCCGCTACCATCATCTCGCTGGAAGTTATCCCTTTAGGATCCCATTCCATGCGTCCTTTTGGTAGTCGGTTAAAGTCTTCTCTCGGTGCTACTTCTATATATAGTCACATAACTATATATACATTGTTGATTGTTCTATTAATGGGTTTTCACTCAGTCAAAATCTAGAACTCTTCGATAATGAGCATAGACCGGGTTCATGAATCCCATACCACTGTATCGCTCATATACAATTTGATCATTTTATACCCGATAAAGTTATGATACTTTTAGTTAATGGCCTGACTCATTGATATCTTCGCTTAGGACCATGATATTCATTTGTATTTGGGGAAATGCCGTTTTCTCTTCTTTGCAAATTCCATTTGGTGGTAGATTTCTTGTTATAGCATATGATGACAAATCACTACCTCTTCATTCGACCTCCACTTCCATTTGGTTGCTTTTACTCATGAACCATAACATCATTTACCATAGATTGAGAATGAAATCAAGGAAACAGTTTACTCTGTCCGGACTGTAAATGAAATATTGAGATATGCATATAACTATCATCTTCATTAAGATCAGAGGTTGCTGCAGGTATGAATAGAGTAGTTCAACTGCTAGAGTTTAAAGTCACTATATCATACAGTCTTCAACTTACAGCATCGCATCCGAGCTATAATCGAACTAATCTGTATTTATAACACTGTAATCAGTGTATTCAAAACGTTAAGGCAAACAACACACATGAAATGTATCATAAAAGTACACTGATCGCGTTGGTAAACTGCTAACTACACCTGGTGAAACTTCAAAACTTTTATATAGTGTATTGTACTGTGTAGTAATAATAATTTTTTCATTGAAATGGACTCCATCAATACCATTCAATAACCTTTACTCCACTCAAGTTATACAATTCTGTTATTTAATTTTCCACACATAACCTAAAATTATGATTTTTATTAGATTCATATATTTTATTTTATAAATTTCGTGCTCACTGTAATCTAAGATACACTAAAATAGACACTAGTTAACACTGCGACCTTCTCTCTATCTAATGATTACCAGTAACATTAAACCTTCTCACTAACTTTGTACTATTTATCTCCACTCTCAAAATTAATGGTATTAAGGCACAAACGTATCTTAATATCCAGGCGCGTTATTATGGGTTCCATGTATAAAAACTGCTCGATCAATAAGTGTCACTTATCGCCAACCTTGGATTGAATTTTTCTCCTGTAAACCTCATTAAAAAGAATATTATGCTGAATTATAACCTCAATACATGTGAAAAATATATTACTTCAGCAATTACAAAAAATCACAACCAGTCTATTAAGTTCTTAATAATTTTTACTTTATAAAAAATTATTTAACTAATTAAAGATACATTTGATTATTAACATCACACAGACGTCTTGTAGGACCCACCACGCTTATACCAACTCTAGAGGAATCACTATCATCCTAAATCCATAATTTTTACTCAAAGATTAAAAACTGGATAGTAAAAGGGCCAAAATTCTATTAACAGTATCCAAGCCAACTCTATATGTAGAGTTGAGCTGGAATACTATTAATTGTATTTGGGGCCTTTTGCTATCTAGTTTTTAGTCGTTAAATTTACTCCTATGATTTTACTATTGGACAAATAACATTTCACCAACTACAACTAAACCTTGGGAGACCACCGCTCAATCCTAAGAAACTACTATTATCCTAACCTACAATTTTCATCTAAGGGTTAAAAACTAGGTAGCAAAAGGGCACAAATACTATTAATAGTATTCCAGCCCAACTATATATGTAGAGTTGAGTTGGTATACTATTAAGAGTATTTGTGCCCTTTTGCTATCCAATTTATTGTCGTTAGGTTTACTCCTTTGATTATTTCTACTGTTGGATCAATACTATTTCACCAACTATCACTAAACCTTGGAGGGATCACCAGTCAACCCTTGGGGACCACTATCATCCTAACCCTATAATTTTTATCCAAGGGTTAAAATCTGGATAGTAAAAGAGCGCAAATACTATTAATAATATTCCAGCCCAACTCTACATTTAGAGTTTGGCGGGAATATTATTAATAGTATTTGGGCCCTTTTGTTATCCAATTTTTAGCTGTTAAATTTACTCCTTTGATTATTTCTACTATTGAATCAATACTATTTCACCAACTAATGCTAAATCCTAGGGGGACCACCACTTAACCCTAGGTGACTACTATCATTCTAACTATTCAATTTTCATTTAAGGGTTAAAAACTTGATAGTAAAAAGGCCTAAAAACTATTAATAGTATTTCAGCCCAACTCTATATGTAGAGTTGAGCTGAAATACTATTAATAGTATTTGGACCCTTTTGCTATCCAGTTTTAGCCGTTAGATTTATTCCTTTGATTATTTATACCATTGGATCAATACTATTTCACCAACTACAACCAAACCCGAGGGTGACCACCACTAAACCCTAGGGATCAGTATTATCCTAACCCTACAATTTTCCCCCAAGCGTTAAAAACTGGATAGTAAAAAAATCCAAATATTATTAATCGTATTCGAGCCCAATTCTATATGTAGAGTTGAGCTGAAATGCTATTAGGGCGCGTTTGGTTCGAGTTATGTAATATTACAGAGTATTTTGATATATCCAGATATTTTGAATTTCTAAATGAGATTACTATTGATGCTGTATTAGTGCGTTTGGTTTAATACAGTAATGTAATGCTGGATTGCAGTGTTTATAGCGTTACTATATTTGGTTCTGTTTATAAAATTTAGTAATCTGGACAATAAAGTATAGTCTATTCCAAAATTGCCCTTAGCCATATTTCGTAAACTTTTTCTTACTGTTTACAAACAATATTTTTTTAAAAATAACGTATTGAAAGGGTTTCGAGAGTTAGAGGTAAAATTGTCATTTTACATAATATGTAGTATTACCGGTTTTCAGTAATGCAAGATACATGACCCCCCTCTCGTTAATATTTTCGGTGTAATCCTGCTCGATTTATAATGCTACATTAACGACTAGATTACATAGCGGATGAACCAAACACGGTAATCCTGGCAGGATTGCCTATAATCCTGTTAGGATAACTTGAACCAAACACACCCTTAATAGTATTTGGGCCCTTTTGCTATCTAGTTTTTAGCCATTAGATTTACTCTGATTATTTTTATCTTTGGATCAATACTATTTCACCAATTACTACTAAACGCTTGGGGGACCACCACTCAACCCTAGGGGACCACTATCATTCTAATTCTACAATTTTCATTCAAGAGTTAAAAACTGGATACTAAAAGGGCCCAAATCCTATTAATAGTATTCCAGGCCAACTCTATATGTAATTAAGTTGAGCTAGAAAACTATTAATAGTATTTGGGCTCTTTTGCTATCCTGTTTTTAGTCGTTATATTTACTCTTTTTATTATTTCTACTATTGGATTAATACTATTTCACCAACTACCACTCAACCCTAGGGGATTAGTATATCTTAGCCCTACAATTTTTATCCAAAGGTCAAAAACTAGATAGCAAAAGGGCCCAAATATTTTTAATAGCATTCCAACCAACTCTACATATAGGGCGTCGCGTTTGGTTCGAAGTCGCAATCGGAATCAGAATCGGAATCGAAATAAGCTAGAATCGGATTGGAATGACTCATTACCTAATTCTGTTTGATTCACAACCTGAATCGGAATCGGAATAAATCATTCCCATTGTTGGTGTTTGGTTCAGGACCTTAGGTAGATATAAAAAACGTAATCAAATTATTATACTAGCTTTATCTTTATAATATATTAATTTGAATTAAAATTGAAAATTAAATATTGAAAATTTACATCAAAATTTTGAAATAATGTCAAAATTTTAAATCTATTTTTTTTAAAAAAATTAAACTTTGAAGTTGAGTAGATAATTCAAAATATAAAACTAAATTTCAATTTATTCAAATTCAAACTTAAAATTAAGTCTAAATTTTAATTTGAATTCATAAATTTAATTTAAGTTTTAAATAAAATTTGAATAAAACTTTATATAAATTAAAATTTAATTTAAATTCAAATTCATAAGTTAGATTCAAAATACTTGATTAAATTTTAATTTTTAATTCAAGTTCAAATTAAAATTTAAAATTATATATTTAATTTCTAAATTTAAACTTATATTTTAATTGAAAATGTTGAAAAAATAAATTTAATCTGAATAAATATCCATTTCGTCCCGATTCAACTTCCAATCCGGCCTAGGAGGTCGGATTGGAAAAAGAGGTGACTGGGGGATTTCCATTCCACTCGGGAATCGGAATAGGAATGGGACTCCCACGTACCAAACACCCACAAACGGATTCGCCTATTCCGATTTGGATTCCAAGGTTAAAAAAAAGTGAACCAAACACGCCCGTAGAGTTGGGCTGGAATACTATTAATAATATTTGGGCCTTTTTACTATCTTGTTTTTAGCTGTTAGATTAACTCTGATAATTTCTACCATTAGATCAACACTATTTCACCAACTACCTCTAGACCCTAGGCGACCATCACTCAACACTAGAGGACCACTATCTTCCGTACCCTACAGTTTTCATCCAAAGGTTACAACTGGATAGTAAAAGGGCCCAAATAGTATTAACTGTATTCCAGCCCAACTCATTTAGTTGGGCTGGAATACGGTTAAGAAGATAGTGGTCCCCTAGGGTTAAGTAATGGTCCTCCAGGGTCTAGTGGTTTTTAGATTTACTTTTTTGATTATTTCTACCATAGGATCAATACCATTTCACCAACTACCACTAAAGCCAGGGAGACCACCACTCAACCATAGGTTCAATTATCATCCTAACCCTACAATTTTCATCCAGAGGTTAAAAACTGAGCTGGACCACGCCTTAACCCTAGGGAACTCTAGGAAACTCTATAGGTAGATTTGAGTTGAAATACTATTAATAGTATTTAGGCTCTTTTGCTATCCAATTTTTAGCCATTAGTTTGATTGTTTCGACCATTTGATCAATACGATTTCACTAACTACCACTATACCCTCGGGAGACTACCACTCAACCTAGGGGACCACTATCATCCTAACCCTGAAATTTTCATTAAAGGTAACTTGATGGTAAAAGAGCCCAAATACTATTAATAGTAATCCAGTCCAACTCTATATGTAGAATTGAGCTAGAATGCTATTAATAGCATTTGGAACCTTTGGCTATTCAGCTTTAGCTGTTAGATTTACTTCTTTAATTATTTGTACCATTAGATTAATACTATTTCACCAACTACCACTAAACCCTGGGGTGACCACCACTCAACTCTAAGGGACCATTATTATTCTAACCCTATAGTTTTCATCAAAGGGTTAAAAACTAGATAGTAAATCCGCATAGAGTAAAATAAAATTGCAAAAATAATTCTACTTCAAATTTTATCAGCTCAAATTTTTTGATTGTTTTATCCTTCTAGGTAACTTTTATATTTAAAATAATAGATTTTTTTTTACAAATAAATCCATTAATATCGTATGCACTTTTTATTTACAAAATAAATAAAGTTTTTAAAATATAATTTATAGAATTATCATCAGAATTAGATACAATATATATGACATGCATAAAACGTAAAGTTTTTATTTGTGAAGTTAACTTTCATATGTGAAGTTCAAAGTTGCATAATTATTTTTTGTAGAATTTTGTCTTCTAAAAGTGAAGTGCAGATTATCCTCTTGTACTTTCTAGGATAGGATATAATTTGGAATATGAAAAATATCTAATGTATTTATAAGAATAGCAATCAACTGCGCTAAATAATGATTATATAATATGTAGCATTCATAATTGAAATTTATAGTCATTCTAATATTTGCATTAATATCTTGCAAACAGCACTTGTATGATCATCAAGAAAGAAATACATAGGCATATAAGCATGCCTTGTATCAATACTTTTTTAAGTACATAGTGCATATACATATGCACAAAGTTACAACACAAGTTACTTCTTTTGTGCATGTGGTCTATGCAAGGAAGTTCTCAACTAATTTCTTATCTTGGTATATTAGTACAATTAAGTGGCATTATGTATCACACCGAAAGGTAGTTAATGCACCTGAACTTTTCATTTATGTTAATCATTTAATCATTTATTTATCTATTTTTATAGGTGACACAATTTCAAGGGGATGGATACGCTATTGGAATCAGTTGTAGCCTCCTTTTAGCCGACCCTTTATTTTTAATCCAATTCCTCAAATCATCGGTGGAAACTCAAACCAAAATGCTAGGCCAAGGCCTCTTTATGAAAAACTCAATTTTCCACTTTGGCCACTACCAGACGCCCACCCGCCCCAAGTACCTTAAATCTATCCCCTTTGATTCTGGTGCTGCAAGTACTGCCACTATTTTATTCAAAATATCTTACAATGAAGGCCGAAACGAATTACCCTACAAGGCGATCGCGTCTTCTTGCCTGAAGGAAGCTACAGAGAGAGTCAACGGTAAAGTAGTGGACAAATTCTGCCTCATGATCAACTACGGCAATGGTGTTCCCAAGGACTTGAGGATAGAATCATGCACAAGGGTAGAGGAACCATCACCGGCCATCGATCTTCAATTGGACAACTTTATTAAGGTGGTGCAATGGGACCCGTTTGGGATTAAGGAGTTGGCACTAACACAAGGGAATAAGCCGGTTCATGTGTCATACCATATGGTATCTCCTTCATCCTTTTCTTCTAACAATGAAGGTTTGGTGGTGCTCATGTCACCCTACAAGGATATCAAAGGGGTGTTTGAGATGATGATAAGTGTGACAATCCCTAAGAAGTAGAAGTTGCGTATCTCCATGTTGCTATTGTTGGTGCTGATTTATTCTATTTATTGTGCTTGTGCTTTGTAGTGAACGATGTGTGTTATTACTTGCAGACAATAATTTGCTTTGTAGTGAATGATGTGTTGTTAATTACTTATAGACAATAATAAATACTTGGTCTTTTTTTCTCTTTGGCTTTGTAAAGATGGTTGTAAATGGTAGTGTCCCAATTTTCTGAATACTACTAGATGGGCAACTAATGAATATTTAGAAGTGTTTGCAAAAGCGAGAAAACACTACTATTATAAAACCTCATACTTACTGTAGTTCCAGCAGTAGAACTTGTCGGATCATCGTACTCATCTTACAGCCTCCTAGATCTGCGACAACCTTCTCAATCTTTGATTGAACGTCATGTCGAGATCTCTATGCTTGATCATCGATCGTGGAAGGCTACTAGAGCCTCCACTATCGTAAACCCTCCAAAACCTCAAAAATGTAGGTGAAAATCTCAAAGAGAATGCGGAGAAAAGAAGGAAGAAATCAGTTTAACTTTTCTTAAGTACTAGATCGCAGAGAAAAAAGGTTCATACATATAGATTATCAGGATCATTTTAAATATCCTAATTCTTATAAAGAGATAAAGATAAGAATAGATATCCTGATTCTCACATAGAGATAAGGATAGAAATATCAATTAGGATGTTAGAAGTATGTTTCTTAATAAATAAGAAACATATAATTCATTCATATCCTTATTTCATTAGGATGTAGTGTTCTTGATCTTTGGATAGGATTGGCTTCAGTATTAGTGACTAGTCGACATCTCTGGAGAGTGTCGGACTGAGTCAGAGTCAATTCTGCACGAATTGGATGCAGAATTGGACTCGGCGCACTCAAATAGGCAAAACTGGAGTTTTGCCAGATTCGGGCGCCCAGAACATTTTTAGGGTCGCCCAGAACTGAGTGTTGAATTTAACTGAAACTGGAAGCCAATTCGGATTCCATGTTCCGGGCGCCCAGATGTGGGTCCGAAAATTCGACATCGTGAATATCGCTTGCTTCGACGCGTGGCAGGCGGTAGGTGAGTTCCGCCGGAGCCATTTACGGGCGCAGCACACCATGAGCGGAGAGTCCGAGGAGCCCGGTTTGTGCAGTCGGGATGTTCTGGTCGCCCAGAACATGGTTCCGGGCGCCCAGAAACGCCCGTTTCTGCAGGGACACTGGATAGCAGCTTGAGTTCCTGAGGCTTTTTGGATTATTCTAACTCACTATAAATAGATGGAATGCGCCTCTTTGCTGCTCTTTTCCTCCCTTCTTCATAGAGAAGCCTCTTTTAGCATCTCTACCCTCGGATTTGCCTCAAATTTCATCAAATTTCCATTGATCCAGCTTGATGGAGTGCTGATTCTGCAGTTCTTCAACGACGACCTCCAGTATTTTGGCTCGTGCGCGACGTAGGAAGGTCGGATTTCGACGAAACTTGGTTTGCTGGATTCTTGACTTCCAGAGGAATCCACGAAGCCCTGAATTACAGATTTTGGTTGAGGTTAGCTTAGTCGAACTGAGATTTTTCTGGACTGCTGTTGACTTTGAGCTGAAATTGGAATTTTTGAGCTTTTCTTGATGCTAACTTTGTAGGCAGTGGGATTTTGGACCTGAGATTGATCACCCATCAGTAGTTGCTAGATTTGGATCTGTCCTCACCCGATTTGGAGATCATTAGGTGAGTTTTGATATTGGAATTGAGATAATTAAGCTTAAGTGCTGAAATTTTGGTAAATTGATGGTTTTATTGGATTTTTGGGTGAATTGTAAATCCAGATCTTGAGGGGCTTTGTTGCTGGTTTGGAGGTGTTTCCAGCAGTGTTGCTTGTGATCCGAGACCATCTTGCTGCCAGGAATTGCACTAGAGGTGGGTGTATCATCGGTTTCGCTCCTAAGTACATGTTTAGTCGACGTGTATAGTTCGATTTTGTATATCATGCTTTAATTCATCGATTAGCATTTTGGATGTAATATGAATATAAAAGCATGCTGAAATGAATGTTTATATTATACATGTTGGACTTGAATTTTGACTTAGGAGAAAACCTGCGTTTTGACCCGTCATATGCTTAAACTACTAGATTTAGCTCAAGGAGCCGTGATTCGATTGTATCGTTGCAGTATCGTTGCGATGGGTACCTGGGGTAGTTTAGAAGGCATTTACGCTCGTGCTGAGATGCCGAGCTTATTTTTCAGCAGAGTGTAGGCTGTTTCGGGTCGTTGGGTGCCGTTCGGGTTAGCGGTGGACCCAGATTCTTGTTTTGGTCACAGATTGTGCCGAGGGCACGTGGGTTTGGTTTGTAGACCTGTTTTGACCCTGTTTACTTGACTTTGGCTAGTTGGAGCCTGATTGAGCTCGACAGAGATACGCTGCATACTCGGTTGGGTAGCGCCCACGAGTGCCACTCCGGAGTCAGGCTTTGTGCTTTCGCGTTGGTGTCGCTCATGCCAGTTGGACTTGCTCTCTACGAACCAGTTAGTGTGGATAGAGCCCGATAGTCGTAACGGGGCAGGGACGGGTGTATTTACAGTCCCGGGGACGGGTATGCTTACAGTCCCGATTGGATTGGGTCAGGTTTGACATTTCCTACAGTTGGTTAGTGTAGAGCATGATAGTATAGTGATGTGTAGCGGTTGAGTTTATTTCCTGCTTTTCGGCTATTCTTGCTCCCTTCTGTAGACTTAGTGGGTGGACCGATGTTGTTTTGGGCGGTACCCACTGAGGACTACTTGTTTTTACAGTAGTTCTCACGCCCAGTTGTTTCCTATGTTTTTGCAGAGCCACAGGTTTCGGCTACTGTGCCTTCCGCGGATCAGGATCGAGGCAAGGGCATTGCGAGCTAGAGCCCTACCCGACTGACAGAGCTAGAGGCGCCCTACTGCAGGTAGTTGTTTTGATGGAGTTCATGTACATACCTATCTTTAACTCGCCAGTGCGAGTAGTTTTATATTTTGGATTTGGACTATGTATATGAAACTCAGTTTGTTTAGCTTCTGTTTTCTCTAGCAGCTCTCTACTACTGTTCGTAGTAGTGTTTGATTTACAGGTACAACTATCGCTTCGTATACAGGGAAAATTCCTTTTTATACGGCGGATTTGTTGACGCGCCCGGGAAAAGTGTAATCCGGGGCGTGACAGATAAATAATAATCCACATTTCACGTTGCTTCCTCTCATTTCTCTTCCCTTCTCCTTCACCAGACTTTTAATTAATCCATCTAAACGGTCTAATGCCATCTACAATCTCTCCAATATCTCTCACCTTTCCTTCTACATCGCCGTGTCCCTCTCTCCCTTTCTCTCACTAATGAGCGCCCACCTCCCTTCTTCGGCGCGACCGAAGGGATCATCGTTGCCGTGACTATTACCATTGTCAGACAAGCTATCGTCAAACCCATCTCCACCGCCAACAGTTAGGGACCTTTGGTAGGTGTGGCAAGTGAGGTACACAAGAGAATATTTTGATGTTCTCGTACTATTTGCTGCGAGGCGTGGCCCCTTCACTGGTTATATATTATTTTACACAAAATTAGTCGTATAAAAATAATAACTATTTGAGTATATAAAATCTATGTAAATAGTCCTAAATTTAGAAGATTAATAATTTTATTTGTCTTTTATGATCAATTTAAAATTTTAGAATAAATATAAAATGGTAATTTTGAATAAAAAAATTCACTAGTTTTGCAATTTTTCAAAAGTAGGTCACTTTTTTCGATTTTACAGATTCAGCATGATTTTTTTTTTAAATAACCAAAATATTTGTATGCTCTTTCTCCCTGATCTCTTTTCCTCCTGCTTCTTCTCACTTCTCATCCACCAACCAACGTCTCTGCCACACTCCTCCCCAATCAATCTCATGCACGAGTGAAAGGACAATGATGAAACTTGAGTAGCTCATGGTCGTGGCCGTTCTCAACGTTTTTCCGGCAATGTCGTCACTATAGAGACAACGGTGCCACTGCTCAGAGCATTGGTAGAGATGGAGACTGAGATGACAGAGGAGAAAGGCTATGATCATTGGTCGAGGATGCACCTGAAGTAGGCTCGTGAGCGGATTTGTGAGCGGGGCCGCAACGATGAAGTGGTGGTGGTAGTGAATGCAAAAAAAAATCTAACGGACGACACGTTGTTGCACTATTTTAGAAAAGTTACACTATTCGAACATATGTTGCATAATTTACCAAAAAAGTTTCCCTATTTGATATGCATATTAAACTGTAAAATAGTATAAGTTTTTTTTTTATTAAATAGTATAACATATGTCCAAACAATATATTTTTTAAATAGTTCAACATCACATTGTCTGCTAGAATTTTCTCTCTCACTACCGCCACCATTTGGCCATCGTCACCCATGCTCGTGCCATGAATATGCTTTAGAAGCATTCTCAACCAACAATCGCCGCCCTCCTCTTCTGCCACCTTCATGTCAATCTCTGGCAAAGCTTTGAGTGGCCATGATGACGAGCAGCTTAAACTTGTTATCTTTCTCTTGATCATCAGTAACACCATGGCGTAGTTACGCACGACGGGTGGTAAGGAGGTGGTGAAGTTAGGATGAGTCCTCGAGGCTATCGGCAGCAGTGGAGATAGAGGCGCACGAGGAGGAAGTGGAAAAGGGAGAGATGAGATGTTTAAGGCACGTGGATATTTTGGTTAGTTTTCAAAAAATTTCGACCCAATCTGTAAAAACATAAATTATGGCCTATTTTCTACAAAAACCCAAAACTAGTGGATTTTGTATGGAAAAAACCAGTATAAAATTAACAAAAGAATACATAGCCTTTTTAAATCATTTATTTTTTTTAAAAAAACAATTACCAAGGAAAGAGGTGGATCTTCTAATCCTATGTTATAGAGGGGATTATAAGATTTCGGAAAAAATTATAATTCATGCCACATCAAATTATTGTTATAAAATAAAATAAACATAAAATTTCAAATGTCATTTCTAGACATCTTAAAAAGTACTATAAATGAAATAGGCCCTAAGAATAAACACTAATCAGCCCCTTAACTATGGTAATAACCACATATGTACTCACTCTGCAATCCTGTAACTAGGGGTGTAATGTGGTCCGAGCCGGGCTGGCACGGCCCACATTTTTCGGGCCGATTCGGGCCAAAGGTCGGCATGGCCCGCCCCAATTAGGAATCCGGGCTGGGCTGTGCCGGCCCATTTACTTAGAGGGGAAGGCCCGGCCTGGGCCGGGTTTCGTGCCAACCCGGGTTTTTCCCCTTTCTTCTTGTCCTTTTTTGTATTTTTTTTTAAATTTATTTTTTAAGAAAAAGAGAAAAGTAGTTTTTAAATTATAAACTTTTGATTTACATTTTTTAATTTACATAATTATGCCAATTTTTTAAAAACTTTTTAAATAATTATTTTTTGAAGAAAAAGAGATAAGTAGTTTTTTTAAATTTTTTTGACCCTTTCTTTTGAAAAAATAAAAATAAAAAAGTATTAAAAAAAAATGGAAGGGACCCAATATTCTGATACTCCACTCAATAGTAAATCTTTAGAACGATAAAAATTATAAGACAGTAATTAAAATAAAATATTTCAACAAGTTTACAATAATAGGGTAGCTAAGTGAAAATAGGCAAAACTAGAGAGAGGCGAATTGAAGTTTCCCCTTCAATTATTAACATCAAAATCAAGCTTCAATTTTATTATATGTAATTTGTGTAGTCCTTACTATTTTAAAGATTTACGTGTATAAAAAGTAAAAAGAGTCAAAAAGTGCTCAGAACAATCAATGATGGTACTAAAATGATCAATATTTGACTCATGGTAAATAGGTGTGTGCAAAAATTCTTGTTTTGTGGTTCGACTTAGACTCTTGTTTTGTGGTTCTAATAATGTAGTTTATATGATGTACTTATAAAGTGTAACAATCTGAGTAGATACTGGGTGGGTTGGGCTTCTTTTGGGGCCGGTTCAAATTTGCTCGGCCTAGTTCGCAAATATATACGCATTCTAGGCCCATAAATTATTTGAAATAAGACTCAGAACTGGCTAGATGAATTGGATTGTACTTTTGGCCCTGTTTGCCATTAAAAAGGCACTGTATAAAATAGTATAGTGCTGTAAACAAAAACTGTATTGGTTTGGGAATAAGGATAGGGATAGGCCCTTATCCCCCCCTTTATACCCAAACGCTAATTTTTACCCGAGAATAGTAGTTCTCGGTTATCCCCACCAACACCTCCATTTTCTATATAAAACTTCCTAATATTTTTCTTATCCTCGGGAACAACCCAATTTTCATCCAAACGCTATTTTTCTTATCCCCATACTTGTACCTATCCCTGTAATAGCTAGTTCTTGCTTATACCCGAACCAAACGATACCTAAAGCGTTTGACTGTTTTTGTTATTAAAGTATCGTCCGCTATAAAAAGTTGTTTGGTTGAAACTTTATTAAGTTATCACAAACAAATTAAAATATATTTAAATATATATAAATTTAATTAAAAGGTCTCATTAATTATTATTTATTAGGCTAGGGATACTATACTCTTATAAGTATAAGTTATTTTATACTGATAAATTTTCGGCCGTTTAATAAAGAGATGTGCAGTTAAGAAGATAGCGGCGTCCGGTTAGGATGATAGTGGTCTATATGAGTGGGTGGTTGGTTGAAATAGTATAAACTAATGGATAAAAATGGTGAAAGAGATAAATTTAATGGTCGAAAATTTATGAGTATAAAAAAGTTTTTACTCGTAAGAGTATAGTAGTCGGACTCTATTTATTAACCTCCCATTTAAAATAATTGATCTATTAAATTAACAATTTTCTCAAACTTTTCAAAAATTCTATCAAAGTTATTAATATTAGTTGGTTTTTAGCAAATAGATTTAAGACCATTAGTAGCTAATATTTAATAAAATTTTATATCAAATAATTTTTTTTTATTTTACTATAATTTAAAGTAAAAAGCTAGAAGTTCAACAGGTATCAATAACAAAAATTAATTATAAAAATAAAAGTAATTAACAAGAGAGACGGCAAGAGAGAGAAATCAAAATCAAATTAAAATTTAATTTAAATTAAATTCAAAATTTGGTTAAAATTTGAATATAAAATTTAATTTTAAATCTAAATTTGAATTTAAAATTTAAATTCAAAATTTAATTTTTGAATTTGGAATTCAAAACTAAAGTTTGAAATTAAATTAAAATCTAAGTTTAAAATCTAAATCTAAATTTAAATTTAAGTAAAAAAATGGAATTTGAATTAAAAATTCTATTCCAAATAATTCAAATTAAAAAAATGTAAATCTAAAATCAAAAATTTAAAATTCAATTTCGAAATTAGAATTTACATTTGAAATTGGAATCCAAGATCAAATTTTAAAATTAAAATTTGAATTAAAAAAATCTAATTTTGAGTTTCAAATTTTAATTTACATATAAAATATAAGCATAAATTTAAATTAAATTTTAAATTCTAAACCAAAAGAGACTAACCTCTACAAAATAAGCTGGAACAAAAAATGAAAAATATTCCAAGGTTGGGGTTAACCCCATTTTTTCACCACAGAAGCTCCGTTAGGTTTGCTTCTGTGGTTGGGCATAGGGATGTTGATGGGTATTCGTTCCGGAAATTTTATCCGAATTCGAATCTCAACTGAGTGGATTTATGCGATGCTAAACGGTTATAGCTTCGGATACGGATATGAAAAGACGAAAACTCAACGGATTTGAATTCAGGCAAAGATTTTGTTTGTTCCCGACCCAAGCCGAAACCTGAATCCGATCTGAATTCGAATTAATTTTACATTATATAATTTATATATAAATATTTGATATTATATTTAAATTTGTATTTTAAAAATTTAGAATTAATAATGTATGTTTTGAAACATGTTGGATTCATGTTTAGATTCGGATTTTACATTTTAATCGGGTTTCAGTTTGTATATGAATTTTTAAAATTCGTCAAAAATTTGGTTTCATTTTTGAATTCTGGGCTCGATAGTCGGGTTCGAATTTGAATTTTTAAAAATCCGCCTCGTATATGACCTGCTGACATCCCTGGTACTTGGGCGGCTTTCCATCCTCCGAAAACATGTTCCAAAAATGATGCCAGACGGCTCATCGTAGGGACTAATGCAGTTTGGCCGGGCCAAACAGTCCAATCCAACTTTACGAACTACAAAGGATGAGATATTGATGACGATTCCAATCTAATCAAAATAAAATAAAGGAAAAAAGAAGTTTAAATGGTGCATTAATTTGATGTTGGTTCTCAATCCACAGAACTAAAAATAAATTCAAAGTCTAACAATTAAGCCCAAATAAATAAAAAAATAAAAATAAAAATAAAAAGCATTCAAAACTGAAATCCAGCACCAAATCTCCAACAACATACATAGAGAATTAATAACTCTTAATTTCGATCATTTCATAAAAAAAGGCTCTTATAAACCAATAAGAGTTCTAAAAGATCTTGAAGAAGATCCGAAAAAAATTAGCATATATGAAAGAAAAGAAAGGTCTCAGAAGATATATGACCCAAAAATATGGAGAAAACAATAGAGAAGGAATTGAAGAAGAAATTAAGCTGATTAAAAAGTTTTTTTTTTTTTTTTCTTTTCCTGCTGACTAAAAATTAGCTAACGGAGAAGTCTGAAAGAAAATTCGGACAGTCACAATAATTACCGGATGGATTTTAATAGACATGTGGTGACTTAAACTGGATCTAGCAGTGGGAAGTACTCTCTTATGATCAATCAATAGTTACAAAAGGAATAAACTAAGCGTGCGTTTGATTCGCGTTATCTTTTAAAGATTCCTAGTAATTCAATGAGAGTAAAAAAATATGACGGTATTTGGCTAAACGCACTAAGTAATCTAGTTGGTAATATTGGATTCACTTGAGAATAAGATTCACCCCAAAGTACTAATCTCATTCCCTTGAGGGTGGCGGGTATCCTCATATTAATCGATTGGGGTAATCATAATATGTCTAATCTCTTTCTTTCTTCCTATCCGCTGGCTAATTGATATTATTTTTCTTTACACTCTAACCTTATATCTCTCTCTAAACTTATTTTTCTCTCTAAAATTCAACTTTTTTTTTCTCTCTCTAAACTAAGCTTTCTCTCTCTCTCTCTTTCTAAAATTTCAACTCTCTCACTCCCTCTAATTTCGACTATATTTTTTTTTCTATTTTTTTAATTATGCTCTCTCTCTCTAACTTATACTCTCTCTCCCTTTTTTCTAAAAAGATGTTGAAACTTTTGGTAACATTATCTAAAATTAAATAAATAAATTAATTAATTAATTGTATATTTTTTGCAATATTAAATAACATGGCTAATTAATATTACCGTGCGAACCAAACACAGGAATTCCACATTCTTAGTAATAGAATGAATAGGAATAAGATTCTCGGACATCTTTTATTCCTAGTAATCTTTCATAATGCGAACCAAACGCACCCTAATAGTAATTATAGATGCCCAAAAATTAGGTTTAATTGCTTGGTTCTACAAATCTTAGAAATAACCAGTACAACCTTATGAATTGTAAAAATAAATTACGTATTATTACAAACTTCAGAAGCCTCGTAATTTTTTTTTTTTTTTTTGCACAATTAAAGATCCCTGATCTTTGGCTTAAATGCCTATGTTGTCGACGGTGATATGGCAAGGCCAGAAAATCCTTATCCGACCTAAGGGTCCATTTGGTTCAACGTAAATTCGTAAAAAATAAATTTATGTAAAAAAAAAATTTCGATGAAAAAATTTTACATTTTGTAGTGTTTAGCTTGTAGGAAAATAAAATAATTTTTTATTAATATTCATTTGGTTGAATGAAAAAATTCACATTTGTTTAGTTTGCTTGAAAAAAAATGAACGAAAAAAGCTTTATGCAGCTTATGTTTTCGTTTTTAGTCAAAAAACAGTGAAAAAGAAAAATTTTAATTTTTCTTGAAATCGGTAAAAATACTTTTACGTCGAATCAAACAAGTAAAAAAATATTTTTCATACCGAAAATAATTTTTTGGTACGTTTTACACCGAACTAAACGCTCCTTAAGCCTACATATATTTAAAGAATATGACATGTCTAATAGAATTCATCAATATAACGTAAAAGCTTAAGTTTAATAACTTCGAATCTACTAGCATAGAGTAATGTTTATTCGCTCATTAATGATCTTATGCAGACTCTGGTTGTGTCATAAATTCAACGTAAACATACTACGGCAGCAGCAAAGGCGACGGACAAGCTAGAGATGTCAACTGGCGGGATTCGGGGCGGATTTTAAAAAATCCGAACCTAACTCCAAACTTGAGATCCGAATCCGAACCCGACGGATTTTAAAAATTCATATCCAAATCCGAACCCAACCAAAAATCCGAAATCTGAATCCGAATCCGAACCCGAAAATTCGAACCCGAAATAATTATTATTTTTTCAATATTTCAAAATATATTATATTAAATGTAAAGTTTTAAAATACAAATTTAAATATAATATCAAATTTAATTATATATATTATATATAATGCAAAATAAATTCGGATTCGGATCGGATTCAGATTCGGATATGGGTACGGTCAACATTCATATCCAAATTTATATCTGTCGAATTTTTATTTTTGATATCTATATTCGAATCCGTACTCATTTAGTATTGAATATATCCGCTCTATTCGGACTTGAATTTAGATAAAATTTCGAATATCCGTACCCGGTGACATTTCCAGACGAACGAGTGCCGTGCACGCATTTGCAACCTATAAACAAAACCAAATGAAAATTAAACAATCCAACGTCTAATTATTGGACACGTGGCGCAAAGTAATTAGCGAGGACGATACCACGCAGGTTGGTGGGAGGTGGATCAGCTTATTAATTGCCTCACCACTTCTCGACCAATCTCAGCCGTCCGATGAGTCTACATCAGCCAGCCACCGTTGGATCTCTCCTCCTGGGCATCGCCATCGCCGTTAATCACCCAACAATCCAACCAAGGACACGCTTTTTGCAGCATTCATATCTAGTTAAAAAATTGGAGGCTCCTGTGCTGTACCTTACTTTGAAATCAACTCATTCAATTTTTTTTTTTTTTTTTTTTTTTTTTTGAGAGATAGGTAGTATGCTACCCACTTCGTTTATTTTATTTAGAAATAAACTTAACTAGAAATATGAATCAACTAGCATTCGATCTTGGGCCTCGGGTATCAACCACCAAGCCCTTTGCCACTTGCTCTAGGGAGGATCGGTAACTCATTCAATTTTTAGAATTGAAAAAAAGATAGTTGTACATCAAAAAGTTGATGTACATCTTACATCCTAGTACTCATTCATAAGTGCAAAATTATTCGTTACTCATATTATGTGACTAGTAACTAGTAAAAAAAATTTTCATTTTTAGATTGAATGGGTGTATATCAGGAGGCATGACATTTTAGTTCTCGAAATTTAACTCGTTGTAATTTTCTGACTTAAACTATGAGCGCGCGACACTTTAGTATTCAAATTTTAATTATTTGTCATTTCTAGTTCGAGCTATAAGGCCTATGACATTTTAATTCTCAAATATTTTAAATTACTGCAATCAAGTTTCACAATCTAATTTTTTTGAATAAATATTAATTAATTACTAATATTTAAATGATATAGCATCTTAATTATTATTTTATTATTAATTACGATATTGCTACAATTCAAAAAGTTTAAGGATTAAAATGTCTTGTGTTTCATGATTTGAGGACCAAAAGTATAATTTACCCTTTGTTAGTTTTGATTCATGACTACCATGCCAATAGACAATTAAACTAAATTGCAATAAAATAGTAAGTAGAATATGGATGATCCATAATTATTTGATTTATTATTGGAATGAAAATCGGAATGAACAATTGGGCTATTTAGGATTTTGACAGAATGTTATGATTAAGCAAGAAAAAAATGATGAAGAAAGATGAGAAAAAAGACGTTCGTGGGAGAGAGAGTTGTGAGTAGTTTATTCTGAAATGCGTTAATTCAGAATTCAAAGTCAAACTATATTAGAAATAGATTGGATTATTTTCGTTTCAGAATGAAATAAGAATCGGAGTTCGATTCTTGTAAAACATAAGACAACTATCGAAGTCCGTGAATTTTTATTTAGATTTAAGAGTCTAAAATAGATAAATCAAGCAAGTCCTTATCGATTTGATTTATATCTTTCATCAACTTATTTTAACTAGTATAAGGTTTGCGCTTCGCTGAGAGTTGATATATTTCAGATATTTCAGTCAATAATTATAAAAATTTTAAAATTAAAAAAAAGTTATAACAAAAGAAAGCTCTTACAGCCTTTTATATATTATAAAAACTAATCTTTTTTATTAATATTTTTTAACTTTCAGTATTTATAGAATTAAAATTTTCAAATATCTCATCTAAAAATTCAATCAAACTTAATAGTTTTAATAGCTATTTTATAAATAAAATTTTTAACTAAACAATAAAAATTGGAGGACTTATTCTAAATTACCAAATATATGAGTTTATCCTTACCGTGTTAAAATTGATTAGAGAGAAAAGAAATTAATATTATATGCACTTGGTGTATATTAACACAATATATATCACAACTTATATTAAAGGAATAATTTTTAATAGTAAAACTTAAATAAATATATCAAATCTACAAAGGGTAATAATTGAAATATATTTATTATATTAAATTTTAAAATCTCTATTGAAGGTTTTAAGTATGTAGTGTATATATTTATACACTTCCGGTCTAGAAAATACTTAATAGAGTGCACTCATAATTTCAAGAGAGAAGAAATCTTTGCTTTCACTTAGTGTATGCTAAAATTTCATACATCGCAAAAGTATATTGAATGATTGATAAAATATTTAATAATTAGTATTTTTTTTTTTTTTTGAGAATTAGGTAGCAAGCTACCTGCTTTATTCATAAAGCAAGATGAATTAAGCATACAAGATGGAGACAGCTGAGGCCTCCGAGTCCAAAAAGAAGTACAGAAAAAATCTAAAGTAAGAAACAAAAAAATATAGAAATAAAAAAAGAGAGGGAGAGCAGAAGAGGGGGGGAGTGCTAGCTGAGTGAAGTGAGGTCTAGTCCGAAGTCAATAGTTTGATGTGCTCAAAAGATCGAACGCCGTTGTGGGAAATGCCTCGAAAAATAGTCGAATTTCTGTCAGTCCAGACGACCGACCAGATTGCCGTCAGGAAGGTTAAGCCTCTAGTTCTAGCCGTGGCGTCGGGAGTTTCGGTTACTTTGAACCAAAGCTCGCGGACGTCCCCCAGGGCATCAGGTGATACGTCCAGGCCTGCCACGAAAAAAAATAAGAAGCGAACGAAAACACAGTTGTAGAAAAGATGATCACAGCTTTCTGGTAGCACCGCACAATACACACAGTGTTGGTCCAGGGCCATGCCTCTGGTGAGCAACCTGTCTGCAGTGAGTAGTCTCTTTCGAAGTAAGAGCCAGGTGAAGATTTTGATTTTGATTGGTATTTTCAATCCCCAAAGGTGTTGGTTCATCCGGTCTCGAATTCAACCATAATTGAGGAGCTGATATGAGGATTTGACTGTAAACTATTTGTAACGACCCAGCCCACTAGCAATAATAACTCGTTGGGCCTAGCCAACAGCCCAAAATACTTAAACCCAGTTATTATTACTAGTGTCTAAGTCTCTTATAAACCCAATGACAACCACATTCCGATCCGATGTGGGACAATTGGGGTGTCACAGACTCCCCCCGTTAAGGCCCTGACGTCCTCGTCAGTCCAATCACACACAGCCCAAGATCACCAGGCGATGTTAGACTTGTCTCGCTAGCCCGTCATCTAGACCCTGGCTCAGCCGAGACTCGCCACACATGTCCAGCTGGTGAACCGGCTCTGATACCAAATGTAACGACCCAGCCACTAGCAATAATAACTCGTTGGGCCCAACCACCGGCCTAAAATACTTAAGCCCAGTTATTATTACTAGTGTCTAAGTCTCTTATAAACCCAATGACAACTACATTCCCATCCGATGTGGGACTATTGGGGTGGGCGAGGGGTACTCACTAGGAGGGGAGACATGTTTACATGCTCTCACCCCCCCGCCCCCATTACAGGTGACGTCGCAGGTCCGAGTGGGACAGCTGGTGAGGAGCGTGTCTAGCGTACGATAGAGCTTCGTCCCGTGTCGGTTATTCTTTATCCTTCATGCTTGAATAAATAACTTAGATATATTATGGTTCAGTTTTGTTATATTATTTGAATATCTGAGTTTTCAGTTGGATTTATGATGTAATAAAAAGGATTTGTGGATTTCAAATGTTGAATGATTTTCTACCCCTCGTGGTAGCGTTTCTAAAAGATAAAAGTTTTCATGTAGGGAGTAGTTTTTAAAAGGTTTTCTGTGGATTTTGTATCTTAGTATTTCAAAATCTGTTTCTGAGTTGGAAATGTTTTAACTGATAGATGTAGATTTATATTTAAATATTGAATATATAACTGTGATGTGAATGGTGAATGAATGATTGTATAGTCGTTTCTATAATCATTTAGCTGTGGTTGTATCCTGTTTAATTGTTGTACTTGTGCGACGCCGTGCAAATACAGGGGAGACTCTGTCCGTGTGATCAGTGAACTCTCTGTATTTGTGGCGTATCTGGCATACCCTGGGGTCAGGTCTTTCAAAAAAAAAAAATTCTAGCTATTTTCGCTGTGTTTTCAAACGAAAATGGACCCCGGGGCGTGACACTGTTGGTTGGAGGTCCATCTCCATTTGGGTAAATCAGGTCTGCTGTACAGAAGCAAGTCTTTGAGCAGCGCCAGCTGTGATCGGCGTTGGGCTGATTGAGATGCCTGGAAACCCCTAGTGATAAAGCGCCAATGCCATCCATTTGCATTCCTGCACTTTGATACTTGAGTGTCTTTGTGCACAATAGTTGCATAGATTTTTGGAAACAAGGTGCCTAAGGGCATTTTCCCTGTCCAGATGTCAGACCACAGCCTGATATTTCGTCCGTCACTAAGCTTGAAAGATAAACCACATTTAAAGATGTTATGGCAACAAACCACACTCTTCCACCATTGCGAGTAAGGAACAAAGGTTCGACCCTCGTGTAGGGGCCTTCTCCTAGTGTAGTAAAGAGACCTGATGATTTTGCACCAAGGTAGATGCGGCTCATTAAAGAAGCGCCACCACCATTTCGATAAAAGTGCCAAATTCATAGATTCAATATCTTTGATCCCTAACCTACCATCTTTCTTGCTCTTACAGATTATTGTCCAATTGACAAGGCATGCTCCTCCAGAGATGATGTCGCCTCCTTTCCAGAAGAAGGCTCTTCTGAGAGTTTCTATCCGGTGTAGAACCCACTGCGGCGCTTTGAAGATGAATAGATAGAATAACAGTAAGTTAGTAAGGACCGAGTTGACTAGTGTTATTCTACCCCCTTGGGAGAGGAGTTTAGCTTTCCACCCTTCAATTTGTGCAGTTATACGGTCGATAACCACGCCCAGTCCTCTCTACGGAGGCGCTTATTGTACAGCGGTAGCCCCAAATAGCGAACCGGTAGGTTCCCGACTTTACATCCTAAGATATTAGCGAGTCTGTCTGCTTTATGTGAGTCCGGTCCCAGGTAGTATAGCTCATATTTGTCCATATTAATTCAGAGTCCAGATACCCATTCAAAGATTTTCCAAATAAACTGTAGGTTCCGCATGATGTATTTCCTAGGTTCGGAAAAAAAGATTGTGTCATACGCATATTGAAGCACTGTTTGACAGTCGATCGACGGTCCGATTCCACAAAGTAGGTTGTTGTCCCTCGCGATGTTGGTCAGCCTAGCCAGACAGTCGGCCACCAAGATAAAGAGGTAGGGGGAGAGAGGGTCGCCTTGTCTGAGCCCTTTTCTTGTTTTAAGCCACGAGGTCGGGATGTCATTGACCAGGATGGCGACTTTTGCGTTACAGATGCACTGTTCGATCCAGGCCCACCATTTGTCATTGAATCCCAACCAATGCAGTATACTTTTCAGAAAGGCCCAGCTGCCGTTATCAAAAGCTTTTTTGAAATCAATCTTGATGCTTATGCAATCCTTGCCAGTTTTGGAGCATCAGTTGACTAGTTCACTAGCAATGACGAACGAGTCAGTCAGTAGTCGATCTTTAAGAAATGCCGATTGCGTTGAGGAGATTATGGATGGCAGAGTAAGAGCGAGCCTGTTGGCAAGGACCTTAGAAATAATTTTCTGAATGCTGTTAATGAGACTTATCGGACGGTAGTCGTTAACCTTGCGTGCTCCTTCTTTTGGGGGATGAGGCACACAGTAGAATAGTCAGATGGGCCAATAAAAACCTTGTTGTCATATAGATCAGTGAAAACGTTAAAAATGTCGGCTTTTACCGTCTCCCAGAAAGTTTGGAAGAAAGTAAGAGAAAAGCCATCTGGTCCAGGGGCCTTATCACTTCCAAGTTAAAATGTAGCAGATTTAACTTCCTCTAGAGTGAATGGTGACATTAGGGAGCCAGCGTTAATTGCTCAGTCTATTAGAGTGGTAAAGACTGCTCCAATCTCCATAGGCAGGTGGGTTAGCTTCTGTTTGACCGAACCGTTGCTTGAAGGCTTGGAAGAAACATGATCTCTTAAGTTCTTCATTAGAGATTTCTCTGCCATTGCTGTCTTCGATGACATCAATAAAGTTGCTGCGCCTCCGTCCGTTAGCAATCGCATGGAAAAATTTAGTATTCCCGTCTCCTTCTTTTAGCCAAAGTTGTTTGGTCCTAGTTTTCCACAGGATTTCTTCCTTCTCTAGGATTACGTGGAGACGTGATTTAAGAATCGCCCTTTTATCTATTAGCTCCAGAGGTAGATCGTGCTGTTCTTCTAAGTGATCAATAGCAAGAATTTCCTCCTGCAGCTGCCTCTTCGAGTAGGAAATGCTGTGGAAGTTCGTCTTACACCACTCCTTTATTCTAGCTCTGCAGTGTCTGAGTGTGGCTGTGATCGTTAGAATTGCCGAATCCTTGGCTGGAATTTCGTCCTACCAGGTAGGCACTTTTGAGTGAAAATCCTCTTTGGTGAGCCAAACACGTTCAAAGCGGAATCTCCGAGGTGCGGGTGAGTGATGAGATCCAGTTGACAGCACAATCGGAGAGTGGTCGGAGGTGATCCTAGGTAGTGCCTTAACGTTGCAATGAGGGAAGGAATGATCCCATTCAGTTGAGATAAGGAATCTATCAAGTTTTGCCATAGAGGGTCTATGTTGCATATTAGTCCAGGTGAAACATTGGTTAGACAGGGGTAAATCGATAACTGATAGGTTGATTATTAGATCCGAGAACATAGTCATGGCTTTAGTGCTCCAGGAGTTTCCTTTTCGTTCAGAATGGTTTCTGGTGAAGTTGAAATCTCCACAAATAGCCCAGTTTGAAGTGCATACATTTTGTAGAGATAGAAGTTCGGAGCAAAATTCTTCCTTTCCGTCCCAGGTAGGAGGCCTGTAAACATTCGTGAGAAAGAAGGTCGTCCTGCTCGTGAGATTAGTTAAACGAAGGGAAAGAGAGTATTTCCTGACGATGACCTCGCTCCACGAGAAGTATTTGGAACTCCAACAAGTGATTAAGCCTTCGGAAGCCCCGCATGCGGGAATAAATTGACGCCTATCAAAGGAGGAGCCACAACAAGAGCGAAGAAAGGAACGAGAAACATAGTCCACTTTTGATTCTTGTAAACAAACGACAGCACTAAAGAAGCTAGAAGCTACCAACTTGACGCAGCGTCGCTTAGAGGCGTCGTTAAGACCTCGGACATTCCAACATAATATTTTAAACATCAAAAACAGCAACACGCACAAGAAAGACATCTAAACCACCTTGGATGTCGGGAGCCTAGACCTTCCCACATAGGAAGTTGTGGAACTCCTTAGCACCAGCATCAGACAGCTTCACACCACAGAAAAGACTTTTCGCCTTGACCCTCTTCCTTGACCATTTGCGCGAAGCTGTCCCGGATTCAGCAGTCTCGTCCCCAAGAAGGCGCGCTTTCCTGTGCATAGTCTTGCATAAAGCAGAGCTCGCCCTTTGGTTCTAAAGGCGTGCACTCGATCTTGGTTGAAACAGAGCGATGTTGTCTTCACAAGCAGTGTCGAGAGGTTGAGTCCCCGAGTCCAGCGTAAGTGAGGATGAGCCCAGTTCGCAGGGTGGGGGTCTGATTGGGAGTGAGTAACAGGGAGAGGTTGCAATCGTAGTAGCGGGTAGTGAGCTGCCGAAGTCCATCCCGGCCATTGCAGGATACCCGAGTAGAATATGTATTTGGCTGCATAGTAGTGGCCCGTTGAAGTTCGAGTAGCAGAGTGGGGGCTCAGCGGCAGTCAGAAGGCCTTCGAAGGTCGATCCTGCAGCCGGCCCAAACCGACTTGAGGTTGAGGCTACCTTTGGCCCGAAGCAGATTGAAGTTGGGTTTACAGAAGTTCGGTTTACAGCAGGACCAAGCCCAAGCACAAACCCAAGGAGACGAAGTGTGGACCCAAGCTGGCCAGATGATCGAAACTACACCCGATCGTGGAGTAGCGTCAGACCCTGGAAGGCCCAACCCGAGAGGAGCAGCCAGGGTGGGCCCGTTTGCACAATTGGCAGAAAATGCCGAGAGAGGGGAACACAGACTCAAGTGCCGAAGGTGTCAGGTCATGGTTGAAGAAGGATGTGGGGGGGGNGGGGGGGGGGGGGTCTCCGTGGTAAAAGCTGCTATAATGATTCTCGAGGAGGATATAAATCCCCCCAAGTCTATTCATGTGTAACACCAGCTGTAGAGCCCCCTGAAATAAAATACGACATATATAGTATGTGTAAAATAAAATATTTAAATAATTTATACTATAGAAATTCATCTTTGATACATATTTTTTAATCGGTTTACGGTGCACTGGGTGCATCCAAACTTCCTATTAGCCATGTGGCAAGTTCTCATCGGAATAACAAGGTTGGCAAAATAAGTCTCATATCGCCTTGTGATTTTGGGATGTGTGTGTGATTGGGTTGACGAGAACGTTGGAACCCAAAATGGGGAGAGTTTGTGGCACTCCAATAGTTCTATATTGGATGAGAATGGAGTTTTAATTGAGTATTTAAGAGACCATAGACACTGGTAATAATAACTGTGTTTAAATATTTTGGGTTGATGTTTTGGGCCAAATGAGTTATTATTATTGCTAGCTAGTCAGGCTGTTATAATATTAAAACTTAATAAAATATATTTAACGTACAAAATGTAATAATTTAAATACATTTACTGAATTAAATTTTAAAATCCCTGTTGGAGATTTTAAGTATGTGGTGTATATACTTATATACATCTGGTGTGGAGAATGTTTAATAGAGTGCACTCATAATTCCAAGAGAAAAAAGTTTTGCTTTCAATAGTGTATACTAGTATTTTATACACCACAAAAGCATATTGAATGATTGATAAAATATTTGATAATTAGTATTATAAAATAAAATTCAATATAGTATGTGTAATATAAAATATTTAAATAATTTATTGTATTATAAAAATTTATTTTTGATACATATTTTATAATCGGTTTACCGTACATTAATCAAAAAGTCCTATTAGCTATGTGGTAAGTTAGTTCTCACTGGTAGGGCTGGCAAATGAGCGAGCCGGCTCGTGTTCGACTCGCGTTCGACTCGATATTTGGCTCGCTCGAGCTCGACTCGAAATTAATTGAGCCGAGCTTGAACAAAAAAAAAAGGCTCGAAATTCATTTCAAGCCGAGCTTGAGTATTACTCGGCTCGTTCGAATTAGGCTCGAAAAGCTCGAAAAGCTCGAATATATATATAGTAGAGCTACTATACTATCGAAAGTATAGAGATCTGGTGCTTTCGATTTTTTGATTCTTAGATCAATCCTTTTAATCGTTTCTTATCTTTGGATTAATATTATTATTACCTTATAGGGACCACTCAATCCTATGAGTATTATTTAATCCTAGGGGAGACCGCAATCATCTCAACGATACAATTTTTAATCAAAGAGTCAAAAATTCAAAAACAATAAATCCTCTATATTTCGATAGCATAGTAGTTCTACACTATATATATATATATATATATATATATATTAAAAAATATAAATATAATATATTTTAATTATATATAGGTTGAGTGAATAATCTGAGTTTAGTTAAAATTGGCTAATATTGTTGCCATAAAAACAAACCCAATAGACAAATAAAAGAGCAAACTTTTTACTAAATTTATAAATTTTCCTTTCTTTCTTTCTTTCTTTTCTTTATAGAGTTTAATTTTTCAATATTTTTCTCTCTTTCTCATTTTCTGCCTCTCACCTAAGTGGCCAAGCCAGAAGCCCTCTAAGTTACCAAGTAACATCTATGCCCGCCGTTGCCTACCTTACTTTTTATTGTATGCTTGAAAAAATATATAGAATATTTTTAAAGTAAAAAAAATTATTATTCATTAAAATTTTAATTTTAGTTATATATGATTGGGTAGTTTAATCCAATATTTATCTATAAAATTATTTTATTTTGACTGCATAAATGAAAATGAATAATATAGAAATTGAAGGCGGAAGAAAAGACATGTGAGGCTGAAAAAATTAGATATTCAACTCATAAATTATTTTTTTTAATTATAATACTATATTTTCATATAATTATTTTGTACTTTGAACTATTAGACATGTTTTTGTATCAAATATATAGATAATGTTCTATACAAATTAAACTATTGATCGTATAATGTTCAGAATTTCAAGCGCTCGTTTAGGCTTGAGCTCGCTCGACTTGAAATTAGGCTCGCTGCGTAGCTCGGCTCGAATTAATTTCAATCCAAGCTTGAGCTTAAATTTAGGCTCGAAATTAATTTCAAGCCGAACCTACTCACTGGTTGTTTGCCATAAGTGGAGGCGTGACTCATTGAAGAGCCTTTTTGGTGATACGATGGAGATTTATATATTTTATAGATATAAATTATGCTCCTTCACCAATAATTAGAAAATTTTATTATATTTTAATACTCAATGCATGTGAAACCTGTGTAAAGGAGGAAATTAAGTAATTAATTGAGACCTTTCTCGGACACCATGTTAACTATTGTAGCAGCTGTTATTTTAGATCTCAACTACTCGTGTGTCTCTCGTGGCTCTATATAGTTACTACTGATAATTAAGAAAATAAAAAATTGTTGACTTTTTTTTTCTGGTGGAGAAGTCTAATATTAAGACAATTTGATAGTGTGATGTATAAAGGAAGAGAAATGATTCGGTACTTTTTTTTTTTTTTAAAAAAAAATCTTAACCGTTGATTAATAGAGTATAAAAATATAACTTTAATACTTAGCAGGTAAAAGAATTATTTTATTCAAGGTTAGTTTGGTAATTAAATAATACAATATTTAAAGAAATTTTTAATTGAGGTCCTAAATTTATGCATTAATTAGCACTAATTTAGGAAATTAATTGATTAACCAAATTTATGTAATTATTAGGCATTAATTTAGGAATCTACTTTAAATGTTTTAGTGCTTCTCAAATTATGCATTAATTTAAATTATAGAAATTTTAGAAATAGTTTTATTTCTAAATACGATAAATTTAAATTTTAAAAATTAAATACTTAAAATTTAAAAGTGAAATTTAAATTAGAGGAATTTCATATTACTATTTAAAAGGGCAGTTTTAAACTCAAGCATAGTCCTTAATTTTAAACTTAAAAAATACTTCTTGTACAACCAAAAAGGGGTATATAACTCACCCTCGTCATCCTAGAATTGATAAAAATCTAAATAATTTTTAATAAAAACAAAAGAAGTTAATGTGAGAGGTAGATTATTAATTTTTCTTGAAATGGAGCGGGTGTAAAATGTACACCCTACTTTGGGGTGTACCGGTAGCGTTGTTTCTTAAACTTTAGCATTTTTGTAATTAAATATCTGAACTTTTAGTTTTTGGTAATAGAGTTGTCTAAACTTTATCAAATAGTTCAATGGTCTCATGCAGATAAATTTATAAATCGAAGAACCATTTGAATCACATGTTTTCCACATAAATATTCTTCAAGTTTCATTACTCTTATCATATGTACAGAAGAGAATGATTTTTCTTTTTGTAGAATTTTAAAGTATTACAAGATTATATACAATAAGTTCGACCAAAATAGCTTTCTAATTAGTAATTTTAATTAAGAAGAAAAGTTTATTAAACTGTTTAATAAAATTTAGACAATATAATTTGACAAAATTAAAAGTTTATATATCTATTTGCACAAATTTAGATGGTCATTCTATATTTTAATCTATTGATAAATAGCAAGGAATGGCCCATCCTTTATTTGTATATAAAGGGCAAGATATCTACCTATCAAATGCCTAACTAGAAAAAGTCGAAGCCAAGCAAGCAGTAATTAGATATTTGGTCTCGCAATCAGGTGTAGTGCGCTCTTCAATGAAGTTTTATTTTGGTACTGCTACGTGAAGAGGTGTTACGTTATATAACATTTCTTGATTACTCGTTTGATTGTAGAATACATAATTTGGCATGAGCCGCTTCACTGTTTAAGGGAGGCACTACAACAAAAACGGTTTATAATGACATTTTTAAATATCGGTACAGGTCAAAAAAAGTGTTGCTGGCTAAATTACCGACACTTTTAAAAAGTGTTGCTATATGTGGGGTCACTAGGTATGTAGTGACAATTAAAGAGTGTCGCTATAACCTAAAAAAGTGCTGCTAATTTACCAACATTTATTTAAATATTTAGCAACCGCCGGAACTCTACCTCGTTGGCTGGTGGCGGAGGAGGACGAGAGGGAGGGATTTTCGTATAGAATTTTAGTCGATTGAGTAAGGGGAGAAGGGAAAATGATAATCGATTTTTTTTTCTTTTTTTTTTTTTCTGTTTGTAATCGGGCCGAATGGGCTGGGTGGGATGGGTTGAGTAGAGTAACTTTTTATTTTTGATTGGATTGGACTTTATATTTAGACATTAGTAGATTTTTTTTTAAAGTTTTGATATAAATGGAACACTTATACAAAAATATTCCAAATATGTGTCCTTATAATCTAATTCTGTTATAGTGAGGAGCCAATGGGGGCATGCAACATATGCAGAAAGAATGTTGGACACGCCTAATTCTAAAAGTATGCACAGAAAATCTTCGTAGTATAATAAGTTACTTAAATATTTTATATTACACATAGTATATGATATATTACTTTGCTGTATTAATCATCATATATCTAACAATTATATATACCGTATGGTGTATGGAATGGAATACATAATTTGGCACTTTCATCACATCAAGAAAAATGGCTCCACATTGAGCCACCTGTCACTGTTTTAGGGAGGAGCCAATAGGAGCATGAAACATATTCGAAAAGAATATTCGACGCGCCCAGTATGCTGTAAACCAACTCTAAAAATATTAGTTTGTGATATTAATCATAAAATATTACGATAAACATTATATATATCATACGATATATGGAGCTTTAGTGTACACTAAGTGCAACGAAAGATTTTTTTTTCTCTCTATTCTTTTTCTCACTACAGATAGTTGTATGAATTATTGGTTGCTCTACAATCTCGATAATGCGATTTTGTTGTTTTTAATTTTTGAGCAATGCTATACTTACAAATAAATTTTAAAATATTTCACAAACTAGTATAGCGACGGTATTAATTAATTGATGGAGAAGTGTAACTCACGAGAAAGTAAGCATGATTTATTTTCAAGATTGAAATCCAACCATTAAATTTTATTGTTTGTAAAATATTATGAGATTGTGTTTGTAAGCAAAGTATTTTTTTTTCTTTATTTTTTTTTTTACATACATAACAATTTTATTTCTAACGGTTTATACAATGACATTTGTCTCTTTTATAAAATGACTTTCTTATTCAATTATATTCAAAATAGAGTTGAAAAGATTAATTTTTAGCGAAAAGAATTTTTTTTTTATGTAATTATGAGCCGAAGACTAAATTGAAATATATGAGGACAATTAGAAAATAAATTTAGTATTGGCCATTTGAAATGGGCCTCTTAATTTCGTATTGTATTTTACTCACGCTCCCTCAGCTTCTATCTTTTTATTTAAATTTTTTTTCTCACTTAAATTCAAAATTTCATCAAATTTAATAGCTCACTTGCTAGTGGGGAGTAGTAGTTGTTGACTTGTAAAGGTTTATTCACTAAAAAGGTGAAAACGTGTAGAGCTTATCTGAAATTTGAGCAATTTTGATTTGACTATTCAAAATTTTAAAAATTTTAATTTTACTATTTACTCTCTCAGTTTATTTGATTTGAATTAGTCAAATCTAATTACTTACTTTAAGGAAGTCAAACTGAATTCAAAATTTGAACATCAAAGTGTCATTGTCTGTTAGATTTAGTATTATTTTGTGATTTAAAATTTCATCTTATAAGGTAATTTTATTAAGGGGCAATTCCTATAAACTGCTGAAAAGTTTCTGATTTTCTTATTTACCCCTCTTAGAACGCTAATATTGAAAATACCTTTCTTATGTTTCAAGTCTTTCTAATATATTCCTGGAGTTAAGTTCCGTTAGTGAGCTGCCGTTATCTCTGGAAAATTACTATTTTACCTGTTACGTTCCGGATTACTCGTTTTTCCGGGCACGCCGACAAATCCGTCGTATACAAAGGAATTTTTTCTGTATTTGAAGCGACAGCTGTACATGTAATTAAACAATACTACAACCAGTAGTATAGAGCTGCTAGAAGAAATAATATATATAAAAACATAAGTTCACTATACATACAAGCATCCTGGTATAAAAAACAATCGCTCCTGCGAGATACAACAAAAGTATGATATGAACTCAAAAACTACCGGTACCTGTAGCTAGCTGGTATACTTTAGCTCAGTAGCAACTGGGAAGGGATCTAACTCGCGACTTTCTTTTCACGGTCTGAATCAGCAGCAGCAGCAGCCGAAAAAGAAGACTCTGCAAAAAATTCCAACAACTGGGCGTGAGAACTACTGCAAAAAGAAATAGTCCTTAGTGGGTACCGCTACCGACCTCTCACCCACTAAGTCTACAGATTTAAACAAGTATAGTAAGAAAGCTAGAATAAATCTACAGCTATATGCATCTATGGAGCAGGGTGTTACCTTACATTCACCCTCTTACTGGACTTACTATATGTGTGGAGTCGTGAGATCGTGGCTGTGAAAATTGGGATATTTTTCAAAACACACATGAATCGATACTTTGTGCATGGCCGCTAACAGCGCACACCGCTCGAGTCTAACTGGCTGTACTTCATGTGTGATATGTGGAAATCTGTACCACCGGCCTGCTTTAAGGCATAGTGAGCCCGCTGATGTACACAATTAACACTAAGCAAGGGTTCAAATTGAAAAGTACCCTATGCTGATTGTGAAGTATAAGGATCTCAATTTTTTTCTTTCACGAGCTTCATAATTTTCATTTATTCGATAATTATTTTTAATAATTTTATAAAATTTTAAATCATGTGGGGAATGTTAGATTTATGGATAATTTAAAGAGTCCGAGAGAGTCTGAGAGAGAAAAAGAACGGAGCCCTCATGCATTATCAGTACTACAATTTTTTGAGAAATTACTTTGATCCTCTTTTCTAAGTTGTTTTCTAACTAAGATCCCTAAAGCTGGAATAGACTCAATTAGCACTTCTTTGAAGCCGCGCCGACGGAGGAGATTCGGGAATTCGAGGGAGTTGTATTGCTAGAGTGAATTGCGCGCCACGCAGCCTCGCCGTGGAGGGGCAATTTCGTCTCTAGGACAGTGCTTCGTGCACGCCTCATCCCATGCCAACCCGATTTTAATTTATTTCTTGCATAGTCTTATTATATACTTATATAAATATTTATTTATTTACTAATTCATTTATGAATTATTTCAAATTAATTAGAAAACGGATCAAATATTTTACAACATTGTCCGACTCCAACTAATCAAAATAAATTCAAAATCTGGATAGTTTAATTAAAATTTTTAAAGATTTATAGCCAAATCAAAATTGTCCAAAGTTTTGATCGATAGGTTTGGTAAGTTTTTTACCTTATTAAAAAGTGAAAAAAAAAAGCTATGCAATTTAAATTAATGAAAAGTCCCAGGACCAACTGAACTGAGTGAGAATAACTCCATAAATTAATTACTAAAACTATGCAAATTAAAAAAAGAAAAAAAAATGTTAAGGGGGTACGGGTGATTTTAAAGTTGTCTACTGTTGAGGGGTACTCCCCACAGCAGTACTCTTTATTTTCCTTTCAAGTACCACTCCACTCCCCAGTCCCCTCGCCCTTTATTAGTTCCCTCCAAAAAGAGTAAAATCAAATATAGCTAAAAAAAGCTAAAAAAAAAAGCCAAAAAGAAAGGAATACGATCATTATATATAGTTTAAATTCTGTGTTCTAATGGCTGATCGAATTCTCCCGAAAGAGCTCCACGTCGAGGCGATACATACGGCGATGCCGTGCCGAGTGACGGAGCCCGGGCGGCGTCCCCGCCACATCACCACCGGCGCCACCTACGCCGCCCCACTCTTTCAGAGTCGGCTCCGCATCATACTTTACTACAGTAGCGCCGGGAAGGAGGAGTCGGCGTGGATGGTGGCGGCGTGGATGAAGGAGTCGCTGAGCGTGGCGCTGGCGGAGAGGCCGGAGCTGGCGGGGCGCCTTCAGAGAGCTGCTGTTGGGGAGGGAGAAGGAGGGTGGGCGGTGAAGCCGAACGACGCCGGGGTTCGGCTCGTGCAGGCGGCGGTGATGGAGGTCAGCACGGCGGAATTCTTGGAGGGCGCCACAGCGACGGCTGAGGCAGACAAGGAAGTGCCGCTGGCGGACTGGGTGGACGTTGATGGGGACAGTCCTGAGTTCTCTCCTTTGTTCTACATGCAGGTCAGTACGTACGAATCAATGTAAATTAGTGAAGGTATTGCATGTTGCAGGCGGATTGATTCCACGAAAATAAATAAATAAATAAAACTAAAAATAATAAGAAAAAAGTTAAAAATATAAATAAAATATAAAAAAAAATTAAAGAAAAAGCAGCGGCTGCTGCAGTAAAGTCATAGAAATAAAAATATTAAAAGTATAAAAAAATAATAAAAATAATAAATTATATTTGTAAATGCCATAAGAATATTTGAAAATTAAAATATGATATGCCTCGTAATTGGAGACAGAAATTATCACTAATTAAAGTTTACGGATTACAGTATTACGAACCTTATAGTTTGAATAAGAAATTGTAACGAATGAAAGTTTGAGAACTGAAGTTTTATGCGTCTTATAGTTTGAGGACCAATAGCGTTTTTATCCTTTTTTTTATATTTTATTCTTATTCAAACGAAGTCATAATTGAATATTGATTGGTTTTGTTCAATTAATAATTTCATGTGAGAAAAATTAATGTTAAACTATTTAATAAATTTTAAAATGACTAATTGTTAAAATTAAAAATCGATCAATCATATTTTGAATATTTTAAAAAATTTTAAATGTGAAATTAATCGGACTATAAATATGATATTAAAATTTAATATTAAAATCAAAATAGAAATATATAAAACATTTGAGCATTAATTGATTGGTTTTATTCAATTAGTATTTTTATATGAGAAAAAAATATGTTAAATTATCAAATAAAGTTTAGAATGCCTAATTCTTAAAATTAATAGTCGACCAATCATATTTTGAATATTTTAAAAAAATTTATATGTAAAATTGTTCACTCATTGGACTATAAATATGATATTAAAGTTTAATACTAAAATCAAAGTAAAACTATGTAAAACATTTCTGAACTATGAACTATTTTCAATCAGCTATTCAACTTTTCAAAATTTTATTTTTACTATTCAGCTTTTTTCATATGATAGATGTGAGACAGTCAATAATTGTTTGACTTCAACATTTGAATATGTCGCTTAGTTTTGCAGATTTAATTAATATATTTCACATGATTCTAACAACTAAATTTATTAAAATAAATAATTAACTTAAACTACATTAATCTTTTTTTATATTTTATTATACAATTTATATCTAAGTGATCAATATTATAAAATTAAATTTTTTATTTAATGAATACAGTCGAAACTATTTCTAAATTATACGTAAAAAAATTATATATTTTAAATTTCTATAATAATAAAAAAAATTAGATTGGATGAAAAAAAAAAAGTTCCAAATCCTCATCTCCACACCAAAAGAGAGAGAGAGAGAGAGAGAGAAACTACCCTCCCCCACCCGACTGGGCCCCACGGCACCACCACCCCACCAGCACTCACCTCCTATTGGAAAAATTTTAGAATGCAACGGGTATATTGGTGACGTGGTGTAATAAACCAATCAAAAATCTCTCTTTAAAAATATATGTCCCATCATGATTATAAAAAAGTATTTTTATTGTACTTTTGTTTGAAAAGAAGAAAGGTGATTGGTTTGTTATTGATTATGTGGTGCCTTTTGCAAGGTGGATTGAAACTGAGGTTTCATAGTATTGCTAGTGCAGGCAGCCACCTGTTGCTGCGGGTTAATTTCAAAAAATAAATAAATAAATAAATAAAATTAAAAAAATTTAAAAATAAAATAAGAGTCAAAAAATAAAAAATAAAAAATAAAAAATAAAAAATAAAAAATAAAAAATAAAAAATAAAAAATAAAAGAAACTACTGCAGTAAAATCCTAAAAATAAAAATATAAGAAGATTAAAAAAAGTAAGAAAAAATCACAAAAATAATAAATTATATTTATAGTAGTAGTAAAAATTAAGGACTAACATGCAATGTGTAAGACTAACATGTAATGTGTAAGCCAGAAATTTTGCAAAAATATGTCATGTGCCTCATTGTGCAAATTAAAAATTGAAACTTATCAAAGTTTAAGGATTAAAATATAACGTGTCTCGTGGTTTGACCTAAAAATTATAACACATTAAAATTTAAGGACTAAAGTGTCATATGTCTTATAGTTTGAAAACCAAAAGTGTAATTTATCTTTTTTATATTTTATTTTTTTCTGGACGAAGACAGAGTTCAACATTCATCGGTATTATTTAGTTAGTAATTTCATTTGACAAAATAATCTGTTAAACTATCTAATAAATTTTAGGATGTCTAATTTTAAAATTAAAAGTCAACTAATCATGGTTTGGATATTCTAGAAGATTTAAACGTGAAATTTGATCGCTTATCAGACTACGAAAATAACATTGAAGTTTGATACTAAAATCAAACTTAAAACACATTAAAATTTCTTGAATTATGAACTATTTTGAATTAGCTATCCAACCTTTTAAAATTTTGTTTTCTTCTATCCAACATTTTAATATGTAGATTTGAGTCAGTCTGTCACGTCTCGGATTATCATATTTTTTCGGGCACACCAACTGACCCGCCGTATACATAGAAATTTTTCTGTATACGAAGCGATAGTTATACCTGTAAACAAAACCAAGCTACAACCACAAGGTAAAGAGTAGCTAAATTGAACATATAAATAAAACAATAGGTTCACTATACATACAAAGTTTCCGAGATACAACCAACCCTCGCTCCAGCGAGTAGACCAACATAAATATGTACATGAACCAAAACACTCCAAAACTACCTGCGGAGGGTCCTCCTCTTGTACGGCGACACGCTTGGTAGGGATCTAACTTGCAACTCCTTTCCCACGGTCGGAATCAGCAACAGTTGCAGCCGCAGACGAAGGCTCTGCAAAAAGGGGTCACCAACTGAGTGTGAGAACTACTGCAAAATATAGTAGTCTTCAGTGGGTGCCGTCACCGACCTCAACGGCTCATCCACTAAGTCTACTAAAAAGTGTACAAGAGATAGTAAGGAAAGCTGGAAACCCTACAGCTATATGCTACTATACTATCGCTAATCAACACTAACTATCTATAGATAAAAGAAATACTATCTCTGCTCCAATCTCACTAGGGACTGTGAATACACCCGTCGCGTCTGTCGAATCTACACCGAACACCACCCCGAGGGCTGCCTATGGAGAGCAATTTCAAATAGGACAACAACGACATCAACGCAAAGCAAAGAACCAGACTCTGGAGCGGCACTCGTGGGCGCGACCCAACCGAGTATGCAACTGTATCTCTGCCGAGCTCAATAAGACTCTCACAGGCTATAATCATTTCAAATGGGTTTAACTGGTCTAACAACAAAAGCTCACGTGTTCTTGGTACAATTTAATGCGAATACAGAAATCTAGGTCCACCATCAACCGCGACGGCGCCCGACAGTCCGAAATAGTCTACACACTACCATAAATTAAGCTCGGCATCCCAGCACGAGCGTAAACTCATCCTACACTAATGTCAGTATCCACCGCATACGAACAGCGACGATACAAACGAACCACAGTATCTAAAGCTAAATCTGATAATTTTCAGAAAAATCACAGTATAGAATTTATTAGTTTTCTCCTAAGTCAATTTCAAGTCCAGCATGAATATAATACTAGCTTAACTCCAAATTTAGATTTTATAGCCTAATCTATAATTTTCATGAATTCGAGTACTAGCAGGATTAACCAATAACCAACAAACACATGTTGACGTTGATAGAACTTAGAAGAAAATCTGGTGAGTTCGGTAAACTTCAACCCCTCGTCCAACAACGGCGAGAAGTCGAAAGAAGGGAATCCACGTGCTCACCTGGCCTCCCAACGATGCAACCACGACGCCCGCGTGCTCGAACGGCCCTCTGGATCGAGGCGACAACCTCCCGAGCTCTAGCCGCGACCTCTACAACATACGAGTCCACCAGCTAGAGAGAGAGAAAGAAGAAGAAGAACCGGCTTAGACTCTCTCACAGTGAATATATAGGTTGGGAGTAACATTGGGTTGATCGACACAACAAATGACCAAAAGGCCCCTCACCAACTCAAAAATCCAGCTGGAGTACCGGTACCCAACTTGGTTACCGGTACTCGGCCTCTGAACCCGCAAGCTCGCACACAAGGTACCGATACTCGCCCGATGGAGTACCGGTACCCGAGCTCGATATCGGTACTCAACAGGTCGGTACCGGTACTCAGCATCAGATTGGCGCAACTCGAGAGCATCAGTTCTGGAATTTCACTGGGAGTACCAGTACTCCTCTTTCTGGTACCGGTACTCAATACTGAAATCTTGCACTTTGCAGATTCCAATGTCAAAACTCTACTCTCGCATCACACTGAGTCCGTTTTGCGTCCAATTTGTCCAAAACGACTCCCACTTGTCTCGACACTTTCCAGATGTGTCGACAAGCCTCAAATGCTGAAACCCACGAGCAGCAGAATACCAGAGACACTACACAGTCAATAGTACTTTAATTTTAAAATTTCAATGCATTATTTAACTTTACAAATTTAATTATTATATTTCATACAACTCTTGCAACTAAATTTATTAAAATAACTAATTAATTTAAACTCCATTTTTTTTTGATCAATATTATAAAATCAAAATTTATATTTAATGCATGCAACCTAAATTTTTTTTAAAATTAGGCCTTTTTATATTAAAAGAGAGGAGAATTAGATTGAATTAAAAAAATGATGAATTTTATTTTTCTCTGTTAAAATGAGAGAGAGAGAGAGAGAGAGAGAGAGAGAGATGGGCCGCACCCCACACCCCCTCTCCGCCTCCGCCCCAAAATGCCACGTTGAATCTTTTAAACTGAGGATTCATAGTGTACTAGTTTAGGGCCCGCATTCCGCGACAGATTAATAATATTTCAGCCAATCAATATATATAATTATTATATTTTAAAATTAAAAAAATATAATAAAAAATAAAGATATATATAACCTTCTATACATTATAAAGCTAACATTTTTTTATTAATATTTTTTAACTTTTAGTATTTGTAAAGTTAAAATATTCTAATAACTTCACCTAAAAATTCAATCAAATTTAGTAGTTTTAGTAGCTATTCTATAAATAAAGTTTTAATTAAAGAGTTAAAATTGGAGAACTTATTCTAAATTGTAAATATATGATATTATCCTTATCTAATTAATATTGATTGGAGAAAGAAAAAGTTATTATTTGCACCTGGTGTATATTAACACACCATACACCACAAATTATATTAAAAGACTAATTTTTAATATCAAAACTTAATTAAATATATCTAAATTATAAAGTTTAATAATTTAAATATGTTTACTGAATTAAATTTTAAAATCTTTATTAAATATTTTAAGTATGTGGTGTATATTCTTATATACATCCAATATAGAGAATGCTTAATATAACGCATTCATGATTCAAAGAAAAAGAGAAGAAATCTTTACTTGCACTTAATGTATATTAATATTTCATACACTATCAAAGCATATCAGATGATTGATAGAATATTTGATAATTAATATTAAAGATTTTTATAATGTGATGAAACTGCCGGATTATATATCGTATAAATTTTAAAATATTAACAATAAAAAGAGACTTGGTGTATATGATATTTTAAAAGACCAGGGGGCAGGGAGGAAGGGCAAGATGGAACTGCAGGGTCGCTCGCTCGCGGGGAGAGAGAGAGAGAGAGAGACAGAGAGAGAGAGAGAGAGAGGAGAATTAGAGGAGGCGCGACCGAGCCCGCTCGCGCCCCTCGTGCGCGTCCACACCGCGCCCGCCCGGCCACACGCGACCCGCGACCCTTGTGCGCGCCCATCCGCTACCACGTGGAGCTTTCCGAAAACCCAACTTTTAATATATCTATGGATATAGATATTTAAAATACTGTTTACCTCTGGCCCTCAAATGTCGTTGCTTTTGTTTTCTGTCGTTGTTTTCTCACCTTTAGTTTAAATCTCTGAGAATAAAAAAAAAATTGTTCTACGCTCTCATTTACTCTAGCACGTAAGGCGTTGACCAATAGAATTGGTGCAGTTAGGTTGTTCGATTATCATGTTGAATCGACGTGAAAACCGAGGTATATTAATTAGGATCATTTGAAAATAATTATCTAAATTTTAAAAACTTTGATTTCAGACCATTCAAATAATTTGATTTGCCTTTTAAAAAATAATTATCTGCACGTGATGTATCAAGATATATATATATATATATATATATATATATACTAGTTGAGTGTACGTACAAATGCACGTAACAATTAATTATTTAATAATTATTTTAAATTAATAAAAAATTATACATTATATTTATTCAAAAATTTATAATATTTTAAAAATAAATTTATTTATTATATAATATTACCCGTCATACTCTAATTCAAATTTAAATAGTTGTTGTCAACAANCTTTTCAGGGGTATATAGGCAATTGCCCCAATATATTATTCCATATGTAACGACCCTACTCACTAATAATAATAACTCGTTTCGTTAACTTTATCATTCCGACTCTGACTTAGTTTATTATTCACTGACCCTGATTTAGCCTGTCATTCCAACCCTGGCTCTAAGACTTATCTCACACTTCCACTTCCAGCTGGTGAATCGGCTCTGATACCAAATGTAACAACACGACCTGCCAATAATAACAACTCGTTGGGCCAAAATCATCAATCCAAAATGCCTAAACTCGGCTATATTAAGGTGGAGTCCTCTTATATATCCAATAACAACTCCATTCCCATCCGATATGGGACTATTAGGCTGTCACAAATTATTATTATTATACTAACTTTTTATTAACTGTAACAAACAATTAAATTTGAAATTAATTTCAAAATGTTTTTTCTTTTCAAATAAGCATTAAAATATGTGTGGGAGCATAATATTCATGAAATAAGTATTTCCTTCCCGCACTTTTACATTAGTTATATCATGTCCCTCATCTCTTCCATCATATATAAATAAAGATAATCAAGATCTATTCATCTTCAAGTAAGTAGACATGGGATCAACGACCGAGTCCTTTGCAAGGGAACCAACAGATGTAAGTTATTTTTGAATTTCAAATCTCGAATCATTCTTGATTATTTTTTATGGCAAGCGTAATGGATGGACAATATGTAAGTATTGCAATCTCTCTGATATATATCTATATCTATACTATATATAAAAGTACGTATTTCAAATTTCACTCGGTCGGTCAATAGACCATTTTAAAAAATATAAAAATAAGAAGTGAAATATAAGGATAAGAATAGGAACTGGTAGGAATGGATACGTAATGAAACAAACTTTAATTTGGATTTTTCTCTAATATATAGCCTTTTCTTTTTTATTAAATATTTTTATATCATAATTTAAACACATACTTAAATTAACATTTAATTTCATATATATATTAAAACTCTCTAATAGATAATCTTTCCGTTTTTATTAAATATTTTTATATCATAATTTAAACACATACTTAAATTAACATTTAATTTCAAATATATATTAAAAATTTCTAATGAATAACCTTTAATTCCTTTTTTTATTAAATATTTTTAACATTTAATATCACGCATGCATCGGCCCTTTTTGAAAAGCATTTTTGGAAATCCTTCTATTTTGAAAGTATAATTTGCGGAAAAGCATATGAATTTTTTTTTGAAATCTCGCCAGAGATGTGTATAGATCCGTCATATGCACAAAGTTTTCTCTTTCTATGTAGACATAGTCTACCTTATACAAATAGATGTCCAGATACACAACCACAAGCAACCAAAATTGGAAGGAAAACTATTAAGGGAAAACTTCAAAAACCTCCCCTGTGGTTTCGTAGTTTCTCACTTTGCCCCCCTGTGGTTTAAAATGTATCAAATTGCCCCCCTGTGGTTTCTTTTTTCTCTTTTTCTTATCAATTTTATTATTTTTTTTTCTTAAATCAGTTATAAAGTTAAAATTAAAGGGTACTAAAGTGAATATTTGATAAATCTAGATAGGTATCTGAAGTTTTTTGTATATAATTTAATTAAATATTAACGAAAAAGCTACCGAAAAGATAAAAACGAAAACACAGGGGGACAATTTGATACATTTTAAACCACAGGGGGGCAAAGTGAGAAACTATGAAACCACGGGGGGGTTTCTGAAGTTTTTCCAACTATTAACAAGTAAAAACCAGGAATCCGCCAAACCACTACAATAGGAAAACTCAAAAGTAGAATCTAAACTTAAATCCCCCAAACAGAATAATATAATTTCCACAGATATGAATATAACGAATAAGAATAAATTCGGGACTAAATCAAGGCCTATATACATCATGAATTATCTAGGTGCTAACTGACTGCGTTCTCACACTGCATCCCGACCCGCAATGTTAGTGACACTTATTGTCACGCCCCGGATGTCTCGTTCCCCGGGCACACCTACAAATTCGCCGTATACAAAAGAATTTCCCTTGTATACGAAGCGTCAAAGTACCAGTAGAAATACAATACTACAAACAGTAGCATAGAGCTGCCCAAAAAATAAGCTAAATATCTGAGTTTCATATACATAGCTAGAATCCAAAATACAAAGCTACTCGCACTGGCGAGTTAAACAACTATGTACATAAACTCCAAAACAAAACTACCTGCAGTAGGGGAAAGCCTCTAGCTCTGACTGTCGGGTAGGGCTCTAGCTCGCAACGCCCTTGCCTCGATCCTGATCGGCAGAAGATGCAGCAGCCGACACCTGTGGCTTTGCAAAACATAAGTAACAACTGGGCGTGAGAACTACTGTAAAAACAAGTAGTCCTCAGTGGGTACCGCCCAAAACGACATCGGTCACCCACTAAGTCTACAGAAG